>NC_057806.1:100949603-101249603 GCF_018294505.1 Triticum aestivum | reverse complement strand
ATAAAAATAGAGTAATGCCTTAAGCAAGATGACATGTTGTAGACAGAGTAAATCCAAGCAATATGAATAAACCTCATCTTTTTATCCATAATGGCAACAATACAAATATGTGTCATGTCCCTTTCTGCCACTGGGATTAAGCACCGCAAGATTGAACCCATCACAAAACACCTCTCCCATTGCAAGATAAATCAATCTAGTTGGCCAAACCAAACGTATAGACCGGAGAGAAATATAAAGCTATAATAATCATGCATGAAATAATTCAGAAAAGACTCAATTAGTACTCATGAATAATATGATCATAAACCCGCAATTCATCAGATCTCAAAAACACACCGTAAAAGAAGATTACATCAAATAGAACTCCAAGAACATCAAAGAGAACATTGTATTGAAGATCAAAGAGAGAGAAGAAGTCATCTAGCTACTATCTATGGACCCGTAGGTCTACTACTCACGCATCATCGGAAGGCAACAAGGATGATGTAGAAGCCCTCAGTGATCGATTCCCCCTCCGGCAGAGTACCGAAAAAGGCCTCCGGATAGGATCGCGGAAGAACAGAAACTTGGAGCGGTGAAAAAAGTGTTTGGGGTGGCTCTGTGTTGGTTTCTCGATTTTGGAGAATTTATAGAGGTGGAATTATGTCAGATGAAGCCACGAGGAACCCATAAGGTATCAAGGCGCGCCTACCCCCTGGGTGTGTCATGTTGCCTTACCATCTCCTCGCTTCTCGTCTGGTCTCCTCTTGAAGCTTGTAGGGTTTCTCTTGTCCAGAAAAAATTGTCAAAAATATTCGTAGAGTTTAAACTCCATTTGATAAAAAAAAATTGGAAAACCAAAAACAAGGAGAAAACTACAACTGGCACTTGGCAGTGGTGATGCGGCTTGAACTACGTCGGTATTTCCCCAAAGAGGAAGGGATGATGCAGCACAGCTATGGTAAGTATTTCCCTCAATGATGAGATCAAGATTATCGAACCAGTGGGAGAACCACGCAACACCACGTAAACAACTCCTGCACACAAAGAACAAATACTTACAACCCGACGTAAGAGAGGGGTTGCCAATCCCCCACGGGTTAAAAGATAGGTAAAATTGTAGTAGATTGGATAAATAGATCTCGCGGGAACGCGAGATAAAATAAAAATTGCAGCAAGGTATTTTTGTGTTTTTGAATTAATAGATTTGAAAATAAAAGCAAATAAAAATAGATCATGAAGGCAAATATAATAAAGAAGAGACCCGGGGCCGTAGATTTCACTAGTGGCTTCTCTCGAGAAAAATAGCATACAGTGGGTAAACAAATTATTGTTGGGCAATTGATAGAACTTCAAATAATCATGATGATATCCAGGCAATGATCATTATATAGGCATCACGTCCAAGATTAGTAGACCGACTCCTGCCTGCATCTACTACTATTACCCCACACATCGACCGCTACCCAGCATGCATCTAGTGTATTAAGTTCATGGAGAAACGGAGTAATGCAATAAGAATAATGACATGATATAGACAACATCCAACCATGTCGTGCAAGGCCAGATCTACCAGATCGGCCTTCACCCGCACCAGGGGACTGCCACCAGATCAGATCTGACCTGCACCTCCGATCAATCCCGCGCCAACACCTCCGAGGCATCACCGCACGCCCCTCCCACGGAGGCGCCCAGTCTCCCGCTGCCCGCCAGGATCTCCTCGGCGTCGCCGCCTCCATTGCTGAGCTTGCGCCGCCGCCACCATCAGAGCCGGCGCACCACCCACCTCCACCACCCTGCTGCGCACCTCGCCCGGATGCGCCGCTCCGTCGCGCTCTCCACTGTCCTCCAGTGACCACCAACCGAAAGGCGCCACTGCCTCCCCACCACCATGGCTACCCCGGAGAAGTCCCACTCTGCATGAAGGGGGGTTATCGGTGGGACGCAGCCAGCACCCGCCGTCTTCGTCGGCCGAGTGCAGCTGCCACCGCCAGCGCCATCGGTCGGGGAATTGGATCTAGGGGCTGTCGAACTAGGGTTAGGGGGGCCTCCGGAGTCTCACTCACGTGCAACCAGGGAGGCAGGGGAGACAGGAGGTGTCTTTCTATCGGGCTAGACAATTCTGATATGTTTAAATTTGCATTTTACAAGTTGGTATCATGGTAGGATGTAAGGACTGGTATCATCTCATACTTTCCGGCTAGGAGAGGCATGTCTAATCTCCTTTTTTTTGAGGCATGTCTAATCTCCTATACATTCTGATCGATCATTGGGTAAAACTACGAAAGTACTAGTAGTAGTCCCCACTAGTCCTGGCCATGAGAAGCCCGACACGACGCTGCTCCCGGGCCGGGCTCGGGCCTAGATTTTGAGCGTGATGGCCGGGCCAGGCCGGGCCCGGGCCCATCGTTTTTGCGCTTTTCTGAAGGGGCCTGGCCCGCTTTTATGCGTTTGGACCGGGCCCGGGCCTAGGTTTTTTTGCTTCGGGCTTGGCTAGGCCCGGCCCGGCCCGAGGTTTGGCCAGGTATAATCCCCGCTGTCTTTTGAGAGGGAAGAGGCCATCGCGCGCGCGAGCTGATGGCCTCACGATGCCCTTGTCTTGCTTTGTGCCCTCCTGCTGGCGTCATTTGCATTGCGTGCATGCAGGTCGCGCTGGGCTGTCCAGGCTTTGGTAGGAGCAGGTTTTGTCTGCCAGTTCAGGCACGCCAATGCCGTGCCACGGCAGGTCAGGTCGGTCTCGGATGTGCAGGAGCTCGCAGGTACAAGAGATCATCCATATACCAGTAGCAACGTACATATGGGCAAAGATACAAGGCCAGTGTAGTGGTCGTCGGGTGAGAAACGGACATCCAAGACACGTATTTACCTTGCTAGGCGTAGTAAATATGAAGAGGCAAAAATCAGTATATGCATGAAGGAACGCTGGCAATTCGAAGTGCATGCGTTGGCAGTGCATCGCTCCGTGCATGATGGCTGCTCCTGCTCGTACAAGATACCACCGCGGTCGTGTGCAACGTTCGGACGTGCACCGTGGATGGGTCTGTCCATGCATCCACGCGCGCTCAAGCCCGGCCCGGTCGTTTGGCGCCATGCCATGCGGCGGCATCCGCGCGCAGCAGCTCTGCCACCGCAGTGGAATCTCTGGACCTGCAGCCTTAACCAGGGACGCGCGCTGCAGCTGGGTGGTTGGAGCACGTACGTAGGTATACGGTTACCAGGGCAGGCATGCATCTTGGTCAGAATGGCCGTTTGATTTGAGAAACGACTGATAATTGTTTGTGATGTTTTTCAAGTCATGCGTACGTAGCTTTTCATTCGTTACCAGGCAAATGGAGTCGCGGAGGGATAATCGAGGCCACAACATGGTGGCCATCAATTTGCATCGTACAAGCTGTACCTCGCTAGAACGCACTGTTCGGCACCTCTGCATATTCTCGCCACCGGACGTATCCATCTTTTTATACCACATGTAGGCGCATTTAGGGGTTGTTTAGTTTGTGACTAACTTAGCCAAAGATTGCCACAACTAAGGTTAGACAAGTTTAACCAACTTAGGTGAGTGGTTGGTTCATGCCACACCTTAGGCAAGCCACATTTGGACCCCATATGGCATACACACAAAAAGTGTGGTAAGATTCCCTTAGGCTTGCCAACTTGTGGTTCTTATTTTGATGAACTAACCTTAGGCAAGCTTGACAAAAATGTGTGATAAGGTGTGGCAATGCTAGTCCTAGAACCAAACAGCCCCTTAGTTTCCACTGTAAGTTTGGAAAATATAAAAATAAAGGTGACTGTCAAACGGTAGTACTTCAAATCAAACACAAGAATGCATGAATTATCACCTTCGAAGCATATTGATCCCGATCGATCCATCAAACCCATCCATCCGTCCATGCATGCATCCAGCCCGGTCATGCATTGCCAAGTTGCCAGCCAAAGCAACGACCGGCTTTCGTCATCGGCATCATCCTCCCCGCGCGCCTACCGAGGAGGATATGCTCGCAGTCGCAAGCGCAGAGCCGCAGACTCCCCTCTCCCAACCTACCCATGGCACTGGCGCGTGGGCTACTCCCGCATCCCAGCCCCACCCGTTTGCGAGCGAGCGCGCATACTACATGAGATACATCCACCACCCGGGGCGGATTGGTGATCTGTGATTGGCAGAAATCACATATTTGACCTGAGGTCCAAATCAAATCACAAACTGACTTCGTTCCGAAATTTTTTCACTCTGCTGACCCTTTTGTGTGGCGCCCGATAGCTAGGCGCCACACACTACTATGCAGCGCCTCTCTATTGGACGTCGCACCTCGTGCCAGCATGGCAGCCCTGGTTCAGTTGCGGCCCCACAGACAGCACTGCAGCGCCTCAGACTTAGGTGCCACACTTGTAATGTGCAGCGCCTAGCTCTTGGGCGCTGCACAATCTGTGTTCAAGCGCATCGGCCCAGCCCGGCCAGGCAGTTCTTCCCCCTCTCCGCTTTCTGGACAGAGAGCGGCGGCGGCGCCCCCATCGAATCCCCCCGCCCACATCCCTCTCAGATCTGAAGATTTGATCCGTGGATTCGATCTCCAATCCATCCTACTAGGTAAACTCCTCTGTTCCCTTTCTTTTCCTCCGTAAATTTGTTGCCATTTTAGAGATTTGTCCAAGATTTGATGGAACCCTTGATTTGCTTGATTTAGGATGTGTAGTCATAGTGGTAGTACCGTAGTGTTGTTGCTTAGTTCACAATATATAGTTCTTGTTAGTGAAACCCTAGATTGTTTTGTTTATATATATATATGAGATGCCTATTTATATAGATAACAATGAGATGTTGAGTTTTGTAGAGATATATGATTTGTTTTTTAGATATATATTAGATGTTGATTTTATTTGAAATATTAGATGTTGAGTTTATTTGAACACATATGACATATTCATTGTGTGAGAAGGAGATGTTGAGATGTTTAGTGCATACCGATATTTGAGATGAAGATGAACTCATATATGTTTATTGTTTGAACTTTGTAAGGATGGTTTGGCTTCTCGACGATGTCTACGACACGAAACACCGGGCCTACATGATGCGCGAGAAGGAGATGGTAATAACGAGTAATCTAAATATTTTGCCTTAAGTTGAAATTTACATGCCCTAAGATTTGTCATTACTTGTTTTTTGCATAAGCTTGAACCTTTGAAAATTCGGTATCACGGGGTCTCTGGTCCTGCCATGCCTTACGATGAGCGGTACACACCGTACATCAAGTAGGCAGGACTACTCCCGTGGATTCAGTTGGTCAGCCGGTCCACACCGAATCTGAACGCTCCACTGGTGTCCGCTCTTGCTGATCGGTGGAGGCCGGAGACGCATAGTTTCCATCTTCGGACTGGGGAGATGACCGTGACGCTCGAGGATGTCTCGTTGATCACCGGTCTTGCTATCGACGGGATGCCTCTCTGTATGAGCACCGATTCTGATGGGTGGCGCGAGCAGATGATTGCTCTTATCGGTATGGCTCCTACCGAGGCTGAGGCTGATGTAGAGGAGGGAGAAGAGAAGAAGAAGAAGGAAAGGAAAGCATCCGGAGCTGCTTTCACGTGGATTCAAACTCACTTTGCGATGTGCCCTCCGGATGCCACTGATGACGTGATCCAGACACATGCTCGTGTCTACATGTGGTATGTTGTGTCGAGGACTTTGTTTCCTGACTCCACTGGCAAGAACGCTCCATGGATGTGGCTGAAGGCGTTGACCGTCTTCGATAGCAAATGGAGCTGGGGTTCAGCGACTCTTGCCTACTTGTACCGACAGGTAGTTGGTCTGTTTTGTGATCAACTCATTTCTTCATTAGCAATGCAAGCTTGCTGTCAAGTTAACATTGTTTTTCTTTCATATGCAGCTGGACGATGCGTGTTGCAGGATCACAGATAGTGCAGGCATTGGTGGTAATATGCTTCTACTTTCTGTATGGAGCTGGGAGCGTCTGCCTGTTGGACGCCCGAAGAGCGTCAGGTTTAATCCTTGGTATGAAGATGAAGATGACGAATTACGGCGCCCCACTTGGGCTTACAAGTGGGATGTGGTTTCCGAGATGACGAACGATGTCAATCTCATGTACCAGAAGTACGTTGCCGAGTTGGACACGATTACGCCTGAGCAGGTAACGAGGTCATTACTTCAGTCATTTCTCATGTTTGCCTAAAAAAAATTCACCAATTTTGCATTGTTGCCCTATTTCATAGGTGGAATGGCAGCCATATGGCGCCGATGACAGACTTGGGTACACCCCGGAGTTTACCATCAACCCGATGTGCTTGCGGGATAGGGATCTCTGGCATATGCGGTGCCCACTGATATGCAACTGGGCTGTTGAGTTTCATTTGCCACATCGCGTGTCTCGTCAGTTTGGTCTGTTCCAGCCTCACCCGTCGGAATGGGTGGATACGGACAAAGCACTTCATAGGTAAGACAGCATGAACCATATTGACTAAGCATCGTCACTCCTTGATTTTGCTAATGTTTGGTTTTGTACCATGCAGGTTGGACAGGAGAAGGCAGCGGAAGATAAAGGACTGGGACAAGCATCATGCTTCGTATGTTACCCGCTTCCAGCTTTGTGTGGAGGAAGCTCGTAGCAGTGCACGCGCCAAGCTTCGTGAGCATAGTCCACTTGCTTTTGATAACTACATACGATGGCTTCTTGAAAATACTCGAGTTGAGATATGCCCGCCGGCATATAATGAGGATATTCTTGAAGAACCCGTAAACTTTGAGGATCTATCAAAGGGGAAGTACAACAGAGATGTCAGGGTAGGGCACGGAGTCCCTGCTGTTCCGGTGATTAACTATGTGGTAAAGTGTTTCTTCTTTACTTTCCCGTTGGCCGTATTACACATGTTTGAATGGCTAACATGTTCATTCTTTCTCATCCGCGGCGCACCGAGATCAAGAAAGCAGCTGATGAGAGCCAGTCTATTCTGGAGGAAACACTGGTTGGAAAAGGCAATGATGATGGTCCACTACGAGCATTCCTCAAGGTACAAATCGCATTCACTATGAGAGGTAGTCTATGTTGCGGAGTTTCATATCTTCCACACTTGTTCATGTTACAGCGTCAGGCCAGGAAGTTAAGGCGGTTATTGAATCTTCTCGGTTGCCGTGATCCCGAAATTGATGAACCATCTGCCTCTAGGTCTGGTACACCATCAGACCCCTCATCTCACCATCAGAGGGACGATGTGAGTTCCTCATATGCTTATCAGGATGATGAGGGTGCGGTCACCCAAGAGGTATGACTAATCCTTTAGATGTGATTCTCACTTGATTACGACATCGGTCTTCACCATATTGTTTGATTGTGTGATAGGGCGATGAGCTTGATGATGACATGACTTTGGCGGACGCTCAACTTCGGTCCCCATATGTGTTCAACCCTAGGCAGCCCAGACGCCGGTACACGCCCAACGACTTTGACAACAGAGGCAACCCAAAGGTGGTCGTAGGGACCTCGCGGATGGCTAGCTTGGATCATGAGGCGGAGGAGGAAGTGCAGGAAGAGGAGGCTCGTCCATCCAGGAAGAAGAAGATTGCCTGCAAGCGTGGCACCAGGAACACGCGCGGAAGGCATTAGTGTTTGTTACTATGGAAGTGCTCTCTTGTAGCCGTTTCGTTAGGTTGATGAACTTGTTTGGTTATGTTATATGTTGGTGAACTCTTACTATTGTGGTATTTGTGTTGTCCTAAAAGATGTGATGTTCAAATTATTAGTTGTCTTTGTTCAGTATTTGTCCTAAATGATGTTGTCTTTGTTCAGTTGAATTGTTCAGTATTTGTATTTGCCAAAACGGAATCTGTTTCTGCAGTTTGGCAGTTAACAGCACTGCAGCGCCTGACAGTCAGGCGCTGCACTGTACTATGCAGCGCCTAAAGCCTAGGCGCTGCACCTTACTGCAAAAACAGAGTTGACAGCACATTCATTTCACCGGAACATCATAATACTTACAATGACTGCATCATCACAACAATTTGAACAAACAAAAATTTTATGCCGACGAGTTCATAACTTAAGACAATTCGAACTACGACATGGTTCACGACACATTCATTACAAATGACAAACGGTAGCTTGCCCTAGAAAATAGTTCACCAACATCTTACATGCCCTCACAAGTTCACGATGAGTGCACCGAACCGAAGTCCCTACTGAGTAGAGCGAGGCCATTTCCCCTTCTTGTCACGGGCCGAGTCCTCCTCTTGCGCCTCGCGAGCCTTTGCAAGCTTTCTTGCCCTCTCCTCCTCATGAGCAAGTTTCGCTTGGCGTGCCCTCTCCTCGTCTCGTTTCTTCCGCTCCATCCTCTCCTTCTGACGACGCTCTTCCTCCAAGCCTCTTCAAAACGATTCTTTGAACCGCCGTTGCCGCCTAAGACAATCTTGGTATTGGTCCTTTTTGACATCTTCTGGCACTTCAAGATCTATCCACGTGAAGTACTTGCATAGAGGAGGCGGTGACCGCATACAAAATTTTTGTTAGTGTTGACACACATTTGATAGTAACATTTTACTTCTTGAGCTTACCGGTGGTTGGTCATAGGCGTTAGTTGGAAGTGCACGATCATAAGCATAGTTCGGGCATACAAAATATCTCCGCCCTTCCGTCCATGATTTATTTCGGTCGGTGGATACCTTCACCTTGCAAACATGTCCACACCAACATGGCGGGATGTTGGCATCTTTCTCCTTCACCTTGTCCAAAGATGCGTCCTCCCACTTGTTCGGCATGTCTTCTTGGTTAGCACACGGTGGCCTCGTCATGGAACCGAATGAAGTCATGCCTACAAAACCGATAATTCTTGGTTAACCCTAACCCCCACTTAACAATAACACAATCCTAACCATAGCATAACCCTAACACCAACATCAAACACACATACCCCTAACCCTAGCATACCATGAAAGCCTAACCAACCCAAATTAGCAAAGAAACTTAACATCATTCAACAAATATTTGCAAATCCAAGCCAAAACTAGGGTTTCCCCAAAGTAGCAAGATTTGAGCAAATGTGACAATTCCTATGGATGAAAACGAGGGGAACGGAGGAGATTACCTTAAGGGAGGGTTTGGCTTCGAAATCCACGGTCAAATACTCCGGATCTGAGGAGGATTTGAGAAGGGGAGAGAGGAGGGCAGAGGGGAGGCACTGAGCTTCGGGTTTGTGTGGGGGTGGGGGTGTGTGGGGTGGGGATGGGTGGGAGGGGGGTGAGTGCAGCAAATAGATGTCCAGCCGTGCAACGCCTAAGGGAGAGGCGCCACACACCATAGTGCAGCGCCTACTCTTTAGGCGCTGCACTTCTGGACATCCCAGTCCAGAGAGCAACAGAAGCTTCCAGTATGTTTTCTGCCCAAAAAAATGCTAAGTGAGTGTGCAACGCCCAAGGGATAGGCGCTGCTCTGTACTGTGCAGTGCCCAGGAGTGAGGCGTTGCATATTACAGTGCAGCGCCCCTCCCTTAGGCGCTGCAGACTGACTTAGCAAATTTTCGGGTGCAAAAGCTCCTGGAATGCTTCTGTTGCTCTCTGGACTGGGATGTCCAGCCGTGTGGTGCCTCTCCCTTAGGCGCTGCACGGCTGGACATCCCAGTCCAGAGAGCAACAGAAGCATTCCAGGAGCTTTTGCACCCGAAAATTTGCTAAGTCAGTCTGCAGCGCCTAAGGGAGGGGCGCTGCACTGTAATGTGCAGCGCCTCGGCCTTAGGCGCTGCACTATCTGCTGTTTTCATATACAAAGTGATTTTTATGTTTTGTGATTCACATAGATGGCACATAATCATATCCAAATCACATGTAGTAGTCCAAATCACATACTCATACACACATAGCAATAGAGTTGTCCAATCAGATAGTCATACACAAACATTTAGCCAAAAAGGCATAGTCATTTACGTCTCATATCACATAGTAGCACACATTTTGGTTCATAGAAAAGGTCATGGTCCTTGTCCCTTCTTCTTCCTCTCTTCTTCTTCTTCTTCTTCTTCTTCTTCTTCTCCCTCCTCCGGCCACCAAGGGAGCTCACCTTTCGCCTCCGTGTCCTCCACCCCCTTCATTGTTTCCATACCTATGAAAATGTCAATATAATAGTTAGTCACACAATGCAAAATGACAACACAAGCATTGAGCCAAAAGAACAAGATCATAGTAAGTCACATACGGCAATGGTCCATTGAGCCAAGTGAACATTCCTCCACCACGACCGCCGCCAAGGCCAAGATCACCACCACGGCCTCTACCGCCACCATGGCCTCTACCGCCACCATGGCCTAGACCACCACCACGGCCTCTGCCACCACCACGGCCAAGACCATCACCACGACCTAGGCCTTCACCACGGCCAAGACCATCACCACGGCCTAGGCCTTCACCACGGCCTCTACCACCACCACCACGGCCTAGACCATCACCACGGCCTAGGCCTTCACCACGGCCAAGACCATCCCCACGGCCTAGGCCATCACCACGGCCTCTACCACCACCACGACCTCTACCACCACCATGACCTCTTTGTTGCCTAGTGCCTTGTTGGCTTGTTTGACTTGGTTGGCTACTCCTTGGTTGACTTGGTTGGCTATCATTTGCTTGGCTTGTGCTTGCATCATTTTTCTTTGATCTTTTTCTTGATTTGGGACAAGTTCTTGTGTTGTGTCCCCCATGACTGCAGTCCCCACAACGGGATTGCTCACGAGGCTCTTCGAATTGGCCGGTGCCGTATTCTCCACCGCCACCACGGCCCCATCCGTCCATGTCACCTCTAAGACGCTTTGTCTTACATCTTCCCCGTCTAACGACCTTCAATTTCGGGTCCGGCCATAGTTGAACTCCATGATACTTCGGCCATTGTGATTGGTCCAATTATGGCTGAAACCGGGGAGCCCATGTATTCTTTACCGTCATGATTGAGAACTCGGACTCCCTCACGGTAAGAGGGTGATTGACGTCCACATTCCTAACACGGGCTGCATTTAACAAGTGCGAGCATGGGAGATGAAGCAACGATGGCCTCATGCAGCTGCAATCACACCGTGTTAGGGAGACCTTGAAAGCGCGGCATCCGTGTTAGTGGCCATCATTTGTGGTTCCTCCAGGCTCTTTCACCTCATACTTCCACTCGTTGTCGTCATATAGTACAGCTTCTTGGGAGTCTTCCTTTCGTGATTGAAAGTCCAACCATTCTTCAACCTTTGGTGGGAAATAGTACTTGTGCTTATCCTTGTTCTCACCAGCAATCTGCTTATCCGTCTCCATTGAATACTTCAAAAAGTATCCATTCATCTTGTCAAATGTGTATTGAACTATTGCCGTCACAGGTAATGCACGTACACCCTTGAGCACCTTATTGAAGCATTCTGCCATATTGCTTGTCATTTGACCGTACCTCCGGCCATCTTCATCGAAAGCACGTGCCCACATATTCCTTTCGATAATGTTCTTACTGAGAAATTCATGACCACCGGGGTCAAGTTTCTTGTGTCTGAGCAATGCATTGAACAATGTGGCAAACCGCTTGTTGGTGAAGCGAGACAATAATCTTGAAGATCATCGGCCAACTCCTTGATACCACATGCCCTATAGAAGTTTGCATAAAAGTGCCTCATGCACCATCGATGGTGCAACTTTCTATGCCCGGGAATGTCAACCACCACCGCATTGAGAATTTCTGGATGGCGATCCGATATGACACAAATTTCCCTTTCAGCCGGTAATACCCTTGTTCTCAATTGACGCAAGAACCACTCCCAGTTATCATTGTTCTCCACCTCAACCAAAGCGAAAGCCAAAGGCAACACCCGGTTATTGGCATCACTTGCTATTGCAACCAATAAAGTGCCCTTATATTGTCCGGTCAAGAACGTGCCATCAATGGCGATGACGGGCCGACAATGCTCAAAAGCCCTCATGCATTGCTCAAAGGCCCAAAATGCACGGCCAAATACTCGGACGGTCCTCCCGTTGTGAATCAATGTTTGGTGCCCATGAGGCTCAACCACGTGAACCATGCCTGGATTTGTAGTGGCCATAGCTAACAACAACCTAGGGAGTCGGTTGTATGCTTCCTCCCAATTGCCATACAACATCTTGAATGCGGCTTGCTTTGCCTTCCATGCCTTGCCGTACTTCACCTTGTAATGAAAGATGGCTTTCACAAGGTCAATGACACTCTTGATGCTCATTGTTGGAAGTGTGGATATTTGGTTGGAAAGCCTATAAGCGATGAACTCGGACGTGAGTTGTCTGTGTTGTTGGTACACAAGCTTGCCATCCGCATTCTTGTGCCGGCACATGTGATTTGGTAGACAACTCACTATGCGCCAAGTGGGACCTCCTTTCCATGGCCTTACACGCACAATCCATGGACAACTTGGCACTTCACATTTGACCGTGTAACGCACATTGACGTCCGAGTTGGCCACTTTATGTGGACGATAATGCGTAACCGAGTAGTTGTCGAGCCACATCTTCAATTTCAAGAAGGATTGAAACTCACAACCGGGATATATCCCATTCTTGCCGTCTTCCAAATCACGGTGAGAACTTGGCCTAGCTCCAAGAGATATGCATTTGCCACCATCCACAACGGCTTCATCCGCGAGACTAAGATCCTTGAACAATGGTGTCTTGTGATCCCACCCGAATACCTTCTTGAATGCGTGGGCCTCCTTCGGTGTGAACCCCTCCTCATCAACTTCTTCATCGGGACCATCGTCATCCGAGTCCGATGCATATGCACGGGAAAAAGGGATGGATTGGTCCATTGTCTCTTGCACATGATATTGGTCGAGATCACCCACATTGTTGTCATGGAGATCAACTTCGTTGTCATCCTCCTCGTACTCATCATTCTCCTCTTCAAAACCTTCATTTTGGTTGTTTGGAGTCGGGCTCAATGTTGGCCAATCTTGTTGCGTGAAATGAGGTTCACTCATTTGATCTTGGTTCATGGGTGGTGGAGTGCTAGCAACCAACGGGGAGGGGTTCCGGTTCAAGTCCAAATTCAAAGTAGACTCAACCTTCTTGGAGGCAAATAACTCAAGAGCCTTGTCTAGAGATTCGGCAACCGTCTCCTTGTATGCAACCCAACGTTGCTCGGAGTTCACACGCATTGTCTTCCAACGGATGTGCATTCCAAAACCAACATTATGCCTTCCCACGAACTCAACAACGTCACTTGGGTCCATCCAATTCAAATCCTTCCTCACTTGGTCCAAGAGCTCCGCATAGCTTGGACTACTCTCAAACACCATGTCAAGCTCATCCGGGTCCGGCTCAACATTGCCTTTCAAAAAGGCCTCTTTATCCACATGATGAACATAAACACATGTTCTCCCCATCCCTACAATAATAAAAAACACACATATATCAAGTAAGTACTTACCAAAAAATATTTGCACAAAATACATATGCCATAACATATATATGAATTAATAACCCTAACCCCCACTTAACAATAACCACAACCCTAACCATAGCATAACCCTAACACCAACATGAAACACACATAACTCTAACCCTAGCATACTATGAAAGCCTAACCAACCCAAATTAGCAAAGAAACATAACATGATTCAATACAAATTTGCAAATCCAAGCCAAAACTAGGGTTTCCTCAAAGTAGCAATATTTGAGCAAATGTGACAATTCCTATGGATGAAAACGAGGGGTTCGAAGGAGATTACCTCCCTAAGGGAGGGGTTGGCTTCGAAATCCACGGTCAAATACTTCGGATTTGCAAGATTTGAGAAGGATTTGAGAGGGGGAAAGGGGAAGAGAGGAGAGGCGCAAGGCTAAGGGTTTGTGTGGGGTGGGGTGTGTGGGGTGGGGGTGGGATGGAAGAGAGGGTGGGGCCAGCCTAAATGGAACACAGACTGTGCAGCGCCCAAGAGCTAGGCGCTGCACATTACAAGTGTGGCGTCTAAGTCTGAGGCGCTGCAGTGCTGTCTGTGGGGCCGCAACTGACCAGGGCTGCCACACTGGCACGAGGTGCGACACCCAATAGAGAGGCGCTGCATAGTAGTGTGTGGCGTCTAGCTGTCGGGCGCCACACAAAGGGTTAGGTGAATTTTTTTTTGGAACGAGGTCAATTTGTGATATGATTTGGACCTCAGGTCAAATATGTGATTTCTGCCTCTCTGATCTCCCCGACGAGACGCGACGGACGGGCCAAGGCTCCTGCGAACGTACGTACGTACTCCTGTAGCAGAGAGCCTGTGTCCCCTCCGCCCTGACACCTGATCCTGTAGTCCGCTGAACGCGACAAAGTGAACCAGCAAAGCGAAAAGGCACAGCAGCGTGCGTGGCTGTGTGTGTCGATCGGCAGATGTGCGCGCGCGCCAGCGCCATTGATCGATCGCCCCATGCATGGAGCCCGGCCGGTGCACGCTTGACCAGCTCAGACGTGCAGACGGTGGCCCGTTTTGCAACCCTGTAGATTCCTCCCTCGTAGCACATTCACACTAGTACACATCATATCTTGCATGCATTGGAGGAGAAATGACTCCGAGGATGAAGCGTATCGTGACAGCTCAAAGGTAAATTCAGAGAATACGCACCCCGGATGAACATAGTGGTAAGAGCATCTCCACCCCCCCCCCCCCCCCCCGCGCTAGAAAAAAGCGCCGCTTAGGAGCGAACCGGCGATATTTTTCGGCATGGGGGCGATCAGTTTCCCAGCAGCCGCCCCCAGGTCGGCCCCAGACGCTTATTTTTAAATATTTTAAAAACATAATTGGGCAAATTTCAGCAAACACGACATACATTCGGCGATATTTAGGCGGTTCACAATTTTTTTACATATAGAAACATAATAATAAGTCTACTAAAAAGAAGAAGAAGAAACGACCGCGCCTACGGCCGAAGAACTCGCTCAACACACTGAAGTCGCCGCCGTCGTCGTCCTCCTTCTCCACCTTCACGCGGCCGACCCTGCTGGACCCCTGCCCGGGGTCCCCCTGGCGGACTGGTTTGGCCGGTAGCGGCGCCTCGTCGTCGCTGTCATCAAGAACGACCGCCTCCCTCGCCGCGGCCACGGTGCCGAGCGGCGATCTCCTCCAGGGTGCGGCGCTGGCGCTCCATCTCCATCCGCGCCCACTTCATGGCGGCCTCGTCGTCGAACGCGGCCTCGTCGTCGTGCTCGCGCTTCACGGGGCCGAGCCCCGGCTCCGTCTTCGGCTTAACGAGGCGGGAGGATGGACCCGAGGAACCGCCGCCGCCCTCGTTAATGACGACGCGCCGCTCGGCCTTGACGCTGAAGAGCGCCGGCGACCCGGAGGAGTGGGAGGAGGAGCGGGAGGAGGAGGAGGTGGAGGAGGAGAGGACGAGGACCGGCCCAGCAACTCCGGCGGGGGATCGAGGCGGCTGGGTACGTCAGCCGCGGATCGTTGCCGCCCTTGAGATACTCGAGGACGGTGTGTAGCGTGCGGCCGGGGGAGGGGAGCACCACAGGCGGCGGCCTTCGCTGTTGTTGCGCCCCCTCACCATTGGCGCGTTGTTGATGGAGGCCAGCCGCTCCGCCTGCCGGCGTTCGAAGTACGCCGCCCATGCCTCGTGGTTGACGGCATCGTACTCCGGGAGGGCTCGCTCCTCCTTCGATAGAGACGCCCGCACATAGTCGATCTCGGCCTGGAAGTAGTCTGGGTGCTCGACGTCGGGCAGCGGGGGTCGGGGACGTCCCCGGCGTTGACCCTCCATCGCCCCGGCGAGCGCATGTCGGGAGGCGTCGGGTAGTTTGCTTCGTGGAGGATATGGGCTTCCCACTCGTGCAGAGAGCGGCGGCCGAAGCCGTTGCTCGCCGCCCCATCGCCGGGGAACCTTTCGCCCATCGTCTATGCGTGCACGGGGAGAGAGGGAAAGAGAATTCGGCGGTGGTGATTGTGCGTGCACGGGAAGAGAGTGTTGGGGAACGTAGTAATTTCAAAATTTTCCTACGCACACGCAAGATCATGGTGATGCATATCAACGAGAGGGAAGAGTATCGTCCACGTACCCTCGTAGACTGTAAGCGGAAGCGTTATGATAACGCGGTTGATGTAGTCGAACTTCTTCACGATCCGACCGATCCAAGTACCGAACGCACGGCACCTTCGAGTTCAGCACACGTTCAGCTCGATGACGTCCCACGAACTCCGATCCAGCAGAGCTTCACGGGAGAGTTCCGTCAGCACGACGGCGTGATGACGGTGATGATGTTGCTACCGACGCAGGGCTTCGCCTAAGCACTGCTACGATATGATCGAGGTGGATTATCGTGTAGGGGAGCACCGCACACGGCTTGAAACAATCAACTTGTGTGTTCTAGGGTGCCCCCTGCCCCCGTATATAAAGGAGCAAGGGGGGAGGCCGTCCGACCCCTGTAGGGTGCGCCAGGAGGAGGAGTCCTCTCCTAGTAGGAGTAGGACTCCCCTTTCCTACTCCTACCAGGAGGAGGAAAGGAAGGAGGAGAGGGAGAGGGAAGGAAAGGGAGGAAAGGAGGAAAGGGGGCCGACCCCTAGTCAAATTCTGTTTGGGCTAGGGGGGGGGGCGCACCCTACCTCCTGTCTTCCACCACTTGGCCCATGAGGCCCAATACTTCTTCCCCGTATTCCTGTAACACCACTTGGCCCATTGGCTCCTACATATTCTACGAAGATCTTTATCGGTCAAACCGCATAACAACATACGTTGTTCCCTTTGTCATCGGTATGCTACTTGCCCGAGATTCGGTCGTCGGTATCTCAATACCAATTTCAATCTCGTTACCGACAAGTCTCTTTACTCGTTCTGTAATGCACTATCCCGCAAATAACTCATTAGTTGCATTGCTTGCAAGGCTTATAGTGATGTGCATTACCAGCAGGGCCCGAAGATACCTCTCTGATAATCGGAGTGACAAATCCTAATCTCGATCTACGCCAACTCAACAAGTATCATCGGAGACACCTGTAGAGCACCTTTATAATCACACAGTTACGTTGTGATGTTTGGTAGCAACTTTATAATCTCATAGCCATAGGAACATGTATAAGTCATGAAGAAAGCAATAACAGTAAACTAAAACGATCAAGTGCTAACCTAACAGAATGGGTCAAGTCAATAACATCATTCTTCTAATGATGTGATCCCATTTATCAAATGACAACTCATGTCCATGGTTAGGAAACCTAACCATCTTTGATCAATGAGCTAGTCAAGTAGAGGCATACTAGTGACACTTTGTTTGTCTACGTATTCACACATGTATTATGTTTCCGGTTAATACAATTCTAGCATGAATAATAAACATTTATCATGAAATAAGGAAATAAATAATAACTTTATTATTGCTTCTAGGGTGTATTTCCTTCAGTCTCCCACTTGCACTAGAGTCAATAATCTAGATTACACAGTAATGATTCTAACACCCATGGAGCCTTGGTGGTGATCATGTTTTGCCCGTGAGAGAGGCTTAGTCAACGGGTCTGCAACATTCAGATCCATATGTATCTTGCAAATCTCTATGTCTCCCACCTGGACTTGATCGCGGATGGAATTGAAGCGTCTCTTGATGTGTTTGGTTCTCTTGTGAAATCTAGATTCCTTTGCCAAGGCAATTGCACCAGTATTGTCACAAAATATTTTAATTGGACCCGATGCACTAGGTATGACACCTAGATCGGATATGAACTCCTTCATCCAGACTCCTTCATTTGCTGCTTCCGAAGCAGCTTTGTACTCCGCTTCACACGGATCCCGCCATGATGCTTTGGTTAGAACTGCTCCAACTGACAGCTCCACCATTCAATATAAACACGTATCCGGTTTGCGATTTAGAATCGTCCGGATTAGTGTCAAAGCTTGCATCGACGTAACCATTTATGACGAGTTCTTTGTCACCTCCATAAATGAGAAACATATCCTTAGTCCTTTTCAGGTATTTCAGGATGTTCTTGACCGATGTCCAATGATCCACTCCTGGATTACTTTGGTACCTCCATGCTAAACTAATAGCAAGGCACACATCAGGTCTGGTACACAGCATTGCATACATGATAGAGCCTATGGCTGAAGCATAGGAAACATTTTTCATTTTCTCTCTATCTTCTGCATTGGTCGGGCATTGAGTCTTACTCAACTTCACACCTTGTAACACATGCAAGAACCCTTTCTTTGGTTGATCCATTTTGAACTTCTTCAAAACTTTATCAAGGTATGTGCTTTGTGAAAGTCCAATTAAGCGTCTTGATCTATCTCTATAGATCTTGATGCCCAATATACAAGCAGCTTCACCGAGGTCTTTCATTGAATAACTCTTATTCAAGTATCCTTTTATGCTATCCAGAAATTCTATATCATTTACAATCAACAATATGTCATCTACATAGAATATTAGAAATGCTACAGAGCTCCCACTCACTTTCTTGTAAATACAGGCTTCTCCAAAAGTCTGTATAAAACCATATGCTTTGATCACACTATCAAAACGTTTATTCCAACTCTGAGATGCTTGCACCAGTCCATAGATGGATCGCTGGAGCTTGCACACTTTGTTAGTACCTTTTGGATCAATAAAACCTTCAGGTTGCATCATATACAACTCTTCTTCCAGAAATCCATTCAGGAATGCAGTCTTTACATCCATTTTCCAAATTTCATAATCATAAAATGCGGCAATAGCTAACATGATTCGGACGGACTTAAGCATCGCTATGGGTGAGAAAGTCTCATCGTAGTCAACCCCTTGAACTTGTCGAAAACCTTTCGCAATAAGTCAAGCTTTGTAGACAGTAACGTTGCCGTTGGTGTCAGTCTTCTTCTGGAAGATCCATTTATTCTCGACGGCTTGCCGATCATCGGGCAAGTCAACCAAAGTCCACACATTGTTCTCATACATGGATCCCATATCAGATTTCATGGCCTCAAGCCATTTTGCGGAATCTGGGCTCATCGTCGCTTCCTTATAGTTCATAGGTTCATCATGGTCAAGTAACATGACCTCCAGAACAGGATTATCGTACCACTCTGGTGCGGATCTTACTCTGCTAGACCTACGAGGTTCGATAGTAACTTGATCTGAAGTTTCATAATCATCATCATTGGCTTCCTCACTAATTGGTGTAGGTGTCACAAGAACCGGTATTTGTGATGGACTACTTTCCAATAAGGGAGCAGGTACAGTTACCTCATCAAGTTCTACTTTCCTCCCACTCACTGATAACCCACAAGTATAGGGGATTGCAACTGTTTTCGAGGGTAAAGTATTCAACCCAAATTTATTGATTTGACACAAGGGGAGCCAAAGAATACTCTCAAGTATTAGCAGCTGAGTTGTCAATTCAACCACACGTGGAAACTTAGTATCTGCAGCAAAGTATTTAGTAGCAAAGTAATATCATAGTAGTGGTAATGGTAGCAAAAGGTAACGGTAGCAAAAGTAGTGTTTTTGGTATTTTGTAGTGATGATAGCAATAGCAACGAAAAAATAAATAAGCGAAGAACAATATATGGAAAGCTCGTAGGCAATGGATCAGTGATGGAGAATTATGCCGGATGCGGTTCATCATGTAACAATCATAACCTAGGGTGACACAGAACTAGCTCCAGTTCATTGATATAATGTAGGCATGTATTCCGAATATAGTCATACGTGCTTATGGAAAAGAACTTGCACGACATCTTTTGTCCTACCCTCCAGTGGCAGCGGGGTCCTTACGGAAACTAAGGGATATTAAGGCCTCCTTTTAATAGAGTACCGGAACAAAGCATTAACACATAGTGAATACATGAACTCCTCAAACTACGGTCATCACCGGTAAGTATCCCGATTATTGTCACTTCGGGGTTAACGGATCATAACACATAATAGGTGACTATAGACTTGCAAGATAGGATCTAGAACTCTCATATATTGATGAAAACATAATAGGTTCCGATCTGAAATCATGGCACTCGGGCCCTAATGACAAGCATTAAGCATAGCAAAGTCATAGCAACATCAATCTCAGAACATAGTGGATACTAGGGATCAAACCCTAACAAAACTAACCCGATTACATGATAGATCCCATCCAACCCATGATTGTCCAGCAAGCCTACGATGGAATTACTCACGCACGGCAGTGAGCATCATGAAATTGGTGATGGAGGATGGTTGATAATGATGATGGCGACGGATTCCCCTCTCCGGAGCCCCGAACGGACTCCAGATCAGCCCTCCCGAGAGGTTTTAGGGCTTGGTGGCAGCTCCGTATCGTAAAATGTGATGATGTCTTCTCTCTGATTTTTTTCTCCCCGAAACACAATATATAGAGTTGGAGTTGGAGTCGGAGGAGCTCCAGGGGGCCCACGAGGTAGGGGGCGCGCCCTAGGGGGGAAGTCACGCCCCCACCCTCGTGGACAAGTGGTGGGCCCCTGGCCTTCATCTTTTGCAGGTATTTTTTATATTTTCCAAAAAGTTGCTCCGTGAAGTTTTAGGTCATTCCGGGAACTTTTGTTTCTGCACATAAATAACACCATGGTAATTCTGCTGAAAACAGCGTCAGTCCGGGTTAGTTCCATTCAAATCATGCAAGTTAGAGTCCAAAACAAGGGAAAAAGTGTTTGGAAAAGTAGATACGACGGAGACGTATCAACTCCCCCAAGCTTAAACCTTTGCTTGTCCTCGCGCAATTCAGTTGACAAACTGAAAGTGATAAAGAAAAACTTTTACAAACTCTGTTTGCTCTTGTTGTTGTAAATATGTAAAGCCGGCATTCAAGTTTTCAGCAAAGATTATAACTAACCACATTCACAATAACGCTTAGGTCTCAAGTTTACTCATATCAATGGCATAATCAACTGCGAGCAATAATAATAAATCTCGAGTGACATCACTTTCTCAAAACAATCATAATATGGTATAACAAGATGGTATCTCGCTAGCCCTTTCTGAGACCGCAAAACATAAATGCAGAGCACCTTTAAAGATCAAGGTCTAACTAGACATTGTAATTCATGGTAAAAGAGATCCAGTCAAGTCATACCCAATGTAAACTAACAATAATGAATGCAAATGAGAGCGATGCTCTCCAACTGGTGCTTTTTAATAAGAGAATGATGACTCAGCATAAAAGTAAATAGATAGGCCCTTTGCAGAGGGAAGCAGGGATTTGTAGAGGTGCTAGAGATCGGTTTTGAAATAGTGAGGAATAATATTTTGAGCGGTATACTTTCATTGTCAACATAACAACCAAGAGATGGCGATATCTTCCATGCTACACACATTATAGGCGGTTCCCAAACAGAATGGTAAAGTTTATACTCCCCCTCCACCAACAAGCATCAATCCATGGCTTACTGGAAACAA
Source organism: Triticum aestivum (assembly GCF_018294505.1). Classification (NCBI taxonomy): domain Eukaryota; kingdom Viridiplantae; phylum Streptophyta; class Magnoliopsida; order Poales; family Poaceae; genus Triticum; species Triticum aestivum. Next base: position 101,228,289 of record NC_057806.1, on the reverse strand, counting down.
TGAGTGCCTCCAAGTAACAAGAGTCCTAGGGGGAGTTTTGTTTGCAATTATTTTGATTTAGTTTGCATAAAGCATGGGACTGGGCATCCCGGTGACCAGCCATTTATCTTGTGAGTGAGGAGCGGAGTCCACTCCTCTTGAGAATAACCCGCCTAACATGGAAGATACGGACAGCCCTAGTTGATACATGAGCTATTCGAGCATACAAAATAGGATATTTATTTGAAGGTTTAGAGTTTGGCACATACAAATTTACTTGGAACGGCAGGTAGATACCGTATATAGGTAGGTATGGTGGACTCATATGGAATAACTTTGGGGTTTAAGGGATTGGATGCACAAGCAATATTCCCGCTTAGTATAGGTGAAGGCTAGCAAAAGACTGGGAAGCGACTAGCTAGAGAGCGACAACAGTCATGAACATGCATTAAAATTAATCAACACCGAATGCAAGCATGAGAAGGATATAATCCACCATGAACATAAATATCGTGAAGGCTATGTTGATTTTGTTTCAACTACATGCGTGAACATGCGCCAAGTCAAGTCACTTAAATCATTCAGAGGAGGATACCACCCTATCATACCACATCATAACCATTTCAATAGCATGTTGGCACGCTAGGTAAACCATTATAACTCATAGCTAATCAAGCATGGCACAAGAACTATGATCTCTAGTTGTCATTGCAAACATGTTTATTCATAATAGGCCGAATCAGGAACGATGAACTAATCATATTTACAAAAAGAAAAGAGGTTGAGTTCATACCAGCCTTTCTCATCTCAGTCAGTCCATCATATATCGTCATAATTGCCTTTGACTTGCACGACCGAACGATGTGAATGATAATAATTGTGCATGTGCATTGGACTAAGCTGGAATCTGCAAGCATTCAATAAACAGGAGAAGACATGGCAATATGGGCTCTTTTGTCAGATCAACATTTATGCATATAAGAGCCACTTCAACAATTTAATCATGGTCTTCTCCTATCGACCCCCAAAGAAAAGAAAATAAATGAAACTATTTACACAGGAAAGCTCCCAACAAGCAAAAAGAAGAACAAGAAATCTTTTTGGGTTTTCTTTTTAATTACTACTACAAGCATGGAAAGTAAACTAATTAAAAACTACAACTATTTTTTGGTTGTTCTTAAGGTTTATTAAACACACAAGAAGAAAGCATAAAAAGGAAATAAACTAGCATGGATGATACAATGAAAAAGTATGAGCACCCACATCTAGCAATGAGTGTGTGAACATAAATATAATGTCGGTGGGAAATACGTACTCCCCCAAGCTTAGGCTTTTGGCCTAAGTTGGTCTATGACCACGGCTGGCCTCGCGGATATCCATAATAGTAGTTGGGGTCGTACTGTGATGAAGAAGAAGACTCTGATTGCCACTGGTTGGCAATCATCTCCGGATCCCACTGGTAATTAGACTGTCGTGAAGGATCAACTTGTGGTTCCGACTCTGGCTCCATGGCTGGTGCAGGGTTCCGGTAGGCGTGAATAGCCTCTAATGGAACAAGGTACTGGCCTGCAGATAAATGAAACAAAGAAGGAGCAGGCAGGGTAATAGTCTCAGGATGATGGTTATCAAAGAACAATTTGTATTTAAGCTCTCCTTCCCTATTCTTAATAATAAAATCATGTGCCACCATACTCTGATAATCTAAATAAACACGAGGCAGCAGTTTTTCTTCCTTCTCATAATGCCTAATAGGTATGTTAAAATGTGCAGCTAGGCGTGAAGCATAGATGCCTCCAAAGATGGGGCCCATTGTACGGTTCAGACTTAACTGTTTAGCAATAATGCCGCCCATACTAACAGAGTTATCATCGAATAAACCGTGGAGAAAATTAATAATATCAGGGACACTAAGGTTTCCACAGTTTCCGCGACCAATTAAGCAACAACTAGCAAATAATGCAAAATTGCGTAAAACATGAAAATGTATGCTAGTGATTCGTGCATCGGAAACCTTCCTTGTTTCCCCTACAGTGATGGTATCAATAAACCCATCCACATCCTCGAGACGTGGTTCCTCTGTCTTGCCCTGGAAAGGGACTAAACAAACCCGACAAAAATCATAAAGTGACATCTCCTTATGCTCATCATATAAATGAAACTCCACCGTAGGTGGTGAGCTCCTAGAATGGAAATGAAAGTTTTGTACAAAGATATTTGTGAGTAAGAGATACTGATTACGTTGGTCATGGAGGAAAGTGGTGAGGCCTGCATTCTTAGCCAATTCATAAAAATCTTCATAAATCTCGGCTGCTCTCAAGAAATCATCGGAAGGCCATTCACACGACCGAACCTCCGCGGTGCGAGGCAGATTATACTTAGGCTTCTGTGCCTTTTCGTTCAAGCTTCGGCTCGATGAGCCCCTCAAAAGTCTCTTCATCATTTTCTGAAAAATTCTGAATTTTTTAGTAAATTCAAAATAGAAGTAAACCAAACTCAATAATATTGATAGAAACTACTCCTACAAGTGCCTAGGGCCTATATCATGCATCAAAACTACTTGGAACCATATAAATTTGACATGCAAGCTCAAGAACATGGTCACCTAGGCAAAAAAAATTTGCAATGAATAAAGTACTAGAACAAAAACTAATTGGACCATGGAGGAGTCACATACCAAGGAACAATCTCCCCAAGCAGTTTTGGGAGAGGTGCTTTGAGCAAGGAGATCGAAAATGGCAGCAAAACGAGCTTGGACTCGGGTATGAACTGGATATTCGTGTTTGTGGGAGGAAGAAGGAGTGTGTGGGTGAAAGGATAAGTGGAGGAGGGCCACCGAGGGCCCACGAGGCAGGGGGCGCGCCTAGGGGGGTAGGGCGCGCCCTCCACCCTCATGGGTAGGTGGGTGACCCCCTGCTGTGTTCACAGTGCCAAATATTCTCAAATATTCTAGAAAAAATCATATTTAAATTTCAGGGCATTTGGAGAACTTTTATTTTCGGGGTATTTTTATATTGCACGGATAATCAGACAATAGACATAAAAATAATTATTTTTATTTTATTTAATATAAATAACAGAAAATAAAAGTGGGGTAGAGAAGGTTGTGCCTTTTAGTTTCATCCATCTCATGCTCATCAAAAGGAATCCACTAACAAGGTTGATCAGGTCTTGTTAACGATCTCATTCCGAATAACATGGAACCGGAGAAATTTCGAATAACACTATGTTACCTCAACGGGGATATGCACATCCCCAATAATAACAATATCATATTTATTCTTGATAGTAGGAAGAGCAAATTCAAAACCTCCATATATAATCGATAGAATTTTTCCAATAGAATTGATACTGTGGACTTGAGGTTGTTTCCTCGGAAAGTGTACTGTATGCTCATTACCATTAACATGAAAAGTGACATTGCCTTTAGTGCAATCAATAACAGCCCCTGCAGTATTCAAAAAGGGTCTTCCAAGAATAATAGACATACTATCGTCCTCGTGAATATCAAGAATAACAAAGTCCGTTAAAATAGTAATGTTTGCAACTACAACAGGCACATCCTCACAAATACCGACAGGTATAGCAGTTGATTTATCAGCCATTTGCAAAGATATTTCAGTAGGTGTCAACTTATTCAAATCAAGTCTATGATATAAAGAGAGAGGCATAACACTAACACCGGCTCCAAGATCACATAAAGCAGTTTTAACATAATTTCTTTTAATGGAACATGGTATAGTTGGTACACCGGGATCTCCTAGTTTCTTAGGTATTCCACCTTTAAAAGTATAATTAGCAAGCATGGTGGAAATTTCAGCTTCCGGTATCTTTCTTTTATTTGTAACAATATATTTCATATACTTAGCATAAGGATTCATTTTGAGCATATCAGTTAATCGCATACGCAAAAAGATAGGTCTAATCATTTCAGCAAAGCGCTCAAAATCCTCTTCGTCCTTTTTTTTGGATGGTTTGGGAGGAAAAGGCATGGGTTTCTGAACCCATGGTTCTCTTTCTTTACCATGTTTCCTAGCAACAAAGTCTTTCTTATCATAACATTGATTCTTTGATTGTGGGTTATCAAGATCAATAGCAGGTTCAATTTCTATATCATTATCATTACTAGGTTGAGCATCATCATGATCATTATCATTAACATTATCACTAGTTTCAGGTTCATTACCAGATTGTGCTTCAGCATCAAAAATAGAAATATCATTTGGATTCTCGGGTGTTTCAGCAATAGGTTCACTAGAAGCATGCAAAGTCCTATCATTTTTCTTTTTCTTCCTTTTAGAAGGACTAGGTGCATCTACATTATTTCTCTGAGAATCTTGCTCAATTCTCTTAGGATGGCCTTCAGGATACAAAAGTTCCTGAGTCATTTTACCACCTCTAGTCATAACTCTAACAACATTATCGTTATTCTTACCATTCGATTCATTGAGCAAATCATTTTGAGCTTTAAGTACTTGTTCTACTTGAGTGGTAACCATAGAAGCATGTTTACTAATAAGTTTAAGTTCACCTTTGATATTAGCCATATAATCACCCAAGTGTTCAAGCATATTTGAATTGTATTTCAATTGTCTACTAAAATAAGCATTAAAATCTTCTTGCTTAATCATAAATTTATCAAACTCATCTAAGCATGGGCTAGCAAACTTAGTAAATGGGATTCCAGCTTTATCATATCTATAGAGAGAATTTACCTTTACTACCTGTGTCGGGTTATCAAGACCATGAGTTTCTTCAATAGGTAATGGATTAAGAGCATATGTTTCTTCAGCAGGCGGTAAATTAAGACCATGTATTTCTTCAATAGGAGGTAAATTCTTAACGTCTTTAGCTTTAATACCTTTTTCTTTCATAGATTTCTTTGCCTCTTGCATATCTTCAGGACTAAGAAATAGAATGCCCCTCTTCTTCGGAGTTGGCTTAGGAATAGGTTCATGAATTGGCTCCGGAGGTGTCCAATTATTTTCATTTGTCAACATATTATTCAATAGTATTTCAGCTTCATCCAGTGTTCTTTCCGTGAAAACAGAACCAACACAACTATCCAGGTAATCTCTGGAAGCATCAGTTAGTCCATTATAAAAGATATCAAGTATTTCATTTTTCTTAAGAGGATGATCAGGCACAAGATTAAGTAATTGGAGAAGCCTCCCCCAAGCTTGTGGGAGACTCTCTTCTTCAATTTGCACAAAATTATATATATCCCTTAAAGCAGCTTGTTTCTTATGAGCAGGGAAATATTTAGCAGAGAAATAATAAATCATATGCTGGGGACTACGCACACAACCAGGATCAAGAGAATTAAACCATATCTTAGAATCACCCTTTAATGAGAACGGAAATATTTTAAGGATATAAAAGTAGCGAGTTCTCTCATCTTTAGTGAACAGGGTGGCAATATCATTTAATTTAGTAAGATGTGCCACAACAGTTTCAGATTCATAGCCATAAAAAGGATCAGATTCAACCAAAGTAATTATATCAGGACAAACAAATAATTCATAATCCTTATCAGTAACACATATAGGTGAAGTAGCAAAAGCAGGGTCAGGTTTCATTCTAGCATTTAGTGATTGTTGATTCCATTTAGCTAATAACCTCTTAAGTTCGTATCTATCTTTGCAAGCTAACATAGCTAAAGAAGCTTCTTTATCAAAAACATAACCCTCAGGAATAACAGGCAAATCTCCATCATCAATTTCATCAGTATTATCAGATTCAATATTTTCATTCTCTCTAGCCCTAGCAAGTTGTTCATCAAGAAATTCACCAAGTGGCACAGTAGTATCAAGCATAGAAGTAGTTTCATCATAAGTATCATGCATAGCAGAAGTGGCATCATCAATAACATGCGACATATCAGAACGAATAGCAGAGGCAGGTTTAGGTGTCGCAAGTTTACTCATAACAGAAGGTGAATCAAGTGCAGAGCTAGATAGCAGTTCCTTACCTCCGCTCGTAGTTGAGGGATAGATCTTGGTTTTTGGATCTCTCAAGTTCTTCATAATGATAAGCAGATATAAATCCCAAGTGACTCAAAGAATAGAGCTATGCTCCCCGGCAACGGCGCCAGAAAATAGTCTTGATAACCCACAAGTATAGGGGATCGCAACAGTTTTCAAGGGTAAAGTATTCAACCCAAATTTATTGATTCGACACAAGGGGAGCCAAAGAATACTCTCAAGTATTAACAGCTGAGTTGTCAATTCAACCACACCTGGAAACTTCGAATCTGCAGCAAAGTATTTAGTAGCAAAGTAATATGATAGTAGTGTTAACGGTAGCAAAAGTAGTGTTTTTGGTATTTTGTAGTGATGATAGCAATAGCAACGGAAAAATAAATAAGCGAAGAACAATATATGGAAAGCTCGTAGGCAATGGATCAGTGATGGAGAATTATGTCGGATGCGGTTCATCATGTAACAATCATAACCTAGGGTGACACAGAACTAGCTCCAGTTCATTGATATAATGTAGGCACGTATTCCGAATATAATCATGCGTGCTTATGGAAAAGAACTTGCATGACATCTTTTGTCCTACCCTCCAGTGGCAGCGGGGTCCTTAACGAAACTAACGGATATTAAGGCCTCCTTTTAATAGAGTACCGGAACAAAGCATTAACACATAGTGAATACATGAACTCCTCAAACTACGGTCATCACCGGTAAGTATCCCAATTATTGTCACTTCGGGGTTAACGGATCATAACACATAATAGGTGACTATAGACTTGCAAGATAGGATCTAGAACTCTCATATATTGATGAAAACATAATAGGTTCAGATCTGAAATCATGGCACTCGGGCCCTAGTGACAAGCATTAAGCATAGAAAAGTCATAGCAACATCAATCTCAGAACATAGTGGATACTAGGGATCAAACCCTAACAAAACTAACTCGATTACATGATAGATCCCATCCAACCCATCACCGTCCAGCAAGCCTATGATGGAATTACTCATGCACGATAGTGAGCATCATGAAATTGGAGATGGAGGATGGTTGATGATGACCATGGAGACGGATTCCCCTCTCCGGAGCCCCGAATGGACTCCAGATCAGCCCTCCCGAGAGGTTTTAGGGCTTGGCGGTGGCTCCGTATCGTAAAACGCGATGATTTCTTCTCTTTGATTTTTTTCTCCCCGAAACACAATATATAGAGTTGGAGTTGGAGTCGGAGGAGCTCCAGGGGGCCCACGAGGTAGGGGAGGCGTGCCCTAGGGGGGCAGGCACGCCCCCACCCTCGTGGACAGGTGGTGGGCCCCTGGCCTTCATCTTTTGCAGGTATTTTTTATATTTTCCAAAAAGTTGCTTCGTGAAGTTTCAGGTCATTCCGAGAACGTTTGTTTTTGCATATAAATAACACCATGGTAATTCTGCTGAAAACAGCGTCAGTCCGGGTTAGTTCCATTCAAATCATGCAAGTTAGATTCCAAAACAAGGGTAAAAGTGTTTGGAAAAGTAGATACGATGGAGACGTATCAACTCCCCCAAGCTTAAACCTTTGCTTGTCCTCGCGCAATTCAGTTGACAAATTGAAAGTGATAAAGAAAAACTTTTACAAACTCTGTTTGCTCTTGTTGTTTTAAATATGCAAAGCCAGCATTTAAGTTTTCAGCAAAGATTATAACTAACCACATTCACAATAACATTTAGGTCTCAAGTTTACTCATATCAATGGCATAATCAACTAGCGAGTGATAATAATAAATCTCGGGTGACAGCACTTTCTCAAAACAATCATAATATGATATAACAAGATGGTATCTCGCTAGCCCATTCTGAGACCGCAAAACATAAATGCAGAGCACCTTTAAAGATCAAGGACTGACTAGATATTGTAATTCATGGTAAAAGAGATCCAGTCAGGTCATACCCAATGTAAACTAACATTAATGAATGCAAATGACAGCGGTGCTCTCCAACTGATGCTTTTTAATAAGAGGATGATGACTCAACATAAAAGTAAATAGATTGTCCCTTCGCAGAGGGAAGCAGGGATTTGTAGAGGTGCTAGAGCTCGGTTTTGAAATAGAGAAGAATAATATTTTGAGCGGTATACTTTCATTGTCAACAGAACAACCAAGATATGGCGATATCTTCCATGCTACACACATTATAGGTGGTTCCCAAACAGAATGGTAAAGTTTATACTCCCCCTCCACCAACAAGCATCAATCCATGGCTTGCTCGAAACAACGAGTGCCTCCAACTAACAAGAGTCCCTGGGGGAGTTTTGTTTGCAATTATTTTTGATTTAGTTTGCATAAAGCATGAGACTGGGCATCCCGGTGACCAACCATTTTTCTCGTGAGTGAGGAGCGGAGTCCACTCCTCTTGAGAATAACCCGCCTAACATGGAAGATACGGATAGCCCTAGTTGATACATGAGCTATTCGAGCATACAAAACATGATATTTATTTGAAGGTTTAGAGTTTGGCACATACAAATTTACTTGGAACGGCAGGTAGATACCGTATATAGGTAGGTATGGTGGACTCATATGGAATAACTTTGGGGTTTAAGGGATTGGATGCACAAGCAGTATTCCCGCTTAGTATAGGTGAAGGCTAGCAAAAGACTGGGAAGCGACCAGCTAGAGAGCGACAACAGTCATGAACATGCATTAAAATTAATCAACACTGAATGCAAGCATGAGTAGGATATAATCCACCATGAACATAAATATCGTGAAGGCTATGTTGATTTTGTTTCAACTACATGCGTGAACATGCGCCAAGTCAAGTCACTTAAATCATTCAGAGGAGGATACCACCCTATCATACCACATCATAACCATTTCAATAGCATGTTGGCACGCAAGGTAAACCACTATAACTCATAGCTAATCAAGCATGGCACAAGAACTATGATCTCTAGTTGTCATTGCAAACATGTTTATTCATAATAGGACGAATCAGGAACGATGACTAATCATATTTACAAAAAGAAAAAAGGTCATGTTCATACCAGCCTTTCTCATCTCAGTCAGTCCATCATATATCGTCATAATTGCCTTTCACTTGCACGACCGAACGATGTGAATAATAATAATTGTGCACGTGCATTGAACTAAATGAATAACCGTCTCGCATCAAACAAGATCCAGATATAATGTTCATGCTTAACGCTGGCACGAAATAACAATTATTCAGGTCTAAAACTAATCCCGAAGGTAGATGTAGAGGTAGCGTGCCGACGACGATCACATCGACTTTGGAACCATTTCCTGCGCGCATCGTCACCACGTCCTTAGCCAATCTTCGCTTAATCCATGGTCCCTGTTTCGAGTTGCAAATGTTAGCAACAGAACCAGTATCAAATACCCAGGTGCTACTGTGAGCTTTAGTAAGGTACACATCAATAACATGTATATCACATATACCTTTGTTCACCTTGCCATCCTTCTTATCCGCCAAATACTTGGGGTAGTTCCGCTTCTAGTGACCAGTCCCTTTGCAGTAGAAGCACTCAGTCTCAGGATTAGGTCTAGACTTGGGTTTCTTCTCTTGAGCAGCAACTTGTTTGCTATTCTTCTTGAAGTTCCCTTTCTTCTTCCCTTTCCCCTTTTTCTTGAAACTGGTGGTCTTATTGACCATCAACACTCGATGCTCCTTCTTGATTTCTACCTCCGCAGCTTTTAGCATTGCAAAGAGCTCGGAAATCGTCTTATCCATCCCTTGCATATTATAGTTCATCACGAAGCTCTTGCAGCTTGGTGGCAGTGATTGAAGAACTCTGTCAATGACACTATCAACAGGAAGATTAACTTCCGGTTGAGTCAAGTGGTTATGGTACCCAGAGATTCTGCGTATATGCGTAATACCCCGAATGCAAATTGCCATATTTGTAACTCCGACTCTTGCCATTTTTGTCTTTAAGTTATGAGATTTCCCTTCGTGGTTGGGTTTTGTCTTTGTTTTGCATTTGGTTCATGTCATGCATTTCATATCATGTCATCATGTGCATCTCATTTGCATACGTGTTCGTCTCATGCATCCGAGCATTTTCCCCGTTGTCCGTTTTGCAATCCGACACTCCTACGTGCACCTGCGCACCCCTCTTGCCTCTTTCCGTGAGCAGGTGTTAAACATTCTTGGAATGGACCGAGAGTTGCCAAGTGGCCTTGGTACACTACCGGTAGACTGCCTATCAAATTTCATTCCATTTGGAGTCCGTTTGATGCTCCAACGGCTAACCGGGTAACCGCGAAGGCTTCTTTTGTGTTGCAGCCCAACACCCCTCCAAAACGCCCCAATAACCCATCCAAACTACTCTCATGTCCTCCATCGTCGGATCACGATCGTGTGGGCGAAAACTACACTCCATTTGGACACTCCTACCTCCTCCTACCTATAAATATATGCCCCTCCCCGATTTTCACGGATGAAACCCTAGAAAAACTTCACCCACCGCCACCGAACATGTCCGCCGCCTGCTGGACGCTTCACGCCGCCGCCCCGAGCCTGTAGGAACGCGCCACCTTCCGCCGCTGTCCCGCGCGCTGTCAAGGCCCGCCAGGCCCAGATCCGGCCCCTACGGGCCCGCTCTCCGTCGCCGCCGCCTGCGGGCGACCCCCGCCCGAGGCCGTCGCTCCACCGCTGCCCGTCCAGCGCCGGTCGCCACGCTGCCCGGCTCCGGCCGGTGCCCGCCGCCTTGCCGCCCTGCTCTGCCACCACGAGCCGCCGCCGGCCCCGCCGCTCCCCGCGCCGCCGTCCACGCCTCGCCTCCTCGCCCGGCGTGCCGCCGCCCGTCCTCTCCATCTCCGGCCACCTCCTCTTCTCCGGTGACGCCCCTCCTCATCTGCAAGCTCCGGCGACGTCGTCCGACGATCCTCGATCCGCGCGCCATGAAGAACCCTAGATCTGGGAGGTCGTTTTTTCCTCTAAGTCTTTTCCCTGGAATATTTTGTGCCCCTGTTCATTGCGTCATAACTCCATGACTACAGCTCCGTTTCATGCGCATGATGTATCAAAATGTTCATTGTCAGATGGTGTTCACTTCATTCCATTGTGCCTTGCTTATTGGAGTTCATCTTGTTGCCCTAATCAGTGATGCAAGAGTGCTATAAAATGTTTACTGCTGCTACTTATCAGTTTAGGGTGATTTGTCATTTTTGTCACATTTGATGTGTGCTTCATATGGGCATGAGCTCTACATGTGTTTTGATATATGCCATGCCATCTTTACAGAGGTACTTGCCATGTATTTTTGTGACCAATGTGGTGACTAGCACAAGCATGCAAAGAAGCCTTCGTGATATTGCTGATTTCAGGGATAGGATTTTGCTAAGTCCTTGTTCTGTTGTTATTATTATGCCATGTAAACTTGATGCTACAGTGACATCCATGCTTGTTTTGAGTTGCTTCAGTAAGGATATTTTGAACATATGGTTGTGCTATATCCATCCATGCCCCTGTTTGCAGTTATGGAGTGCCCAAGAATGACTTAATCTTGCTCTACTTTTGCAGTTAGGGGTTGTGGTAGTGTCCCGAGGAGTTGAGCTCCAAGGTGTTATCGTCACAATTTTATCGTTGCAGTTCTGGGATACCTGAGTTCGTCGACATCAAAAATCTATTTTATGCAGTTGTTGGTGAGATAACCTCGACGCCACCCAGTACTGGGGCAGGAGTTCGGGAGTATTGCCATAACTCGTATAATAGATGCTTTTTGAAGGTTGAGGTACATGATTTCCGAAGGTTTCTTGGTTATGTGTTGAAGGATGGATACAACTGGATGTAGGATTTGTTAGTTTTGGGTGAGATATTATGCTTCCCCTGTATCCCCAACACCTGATTGCATAACTAGAAAGTTTCGGGAGTTTTATAGGTGGGAATTCAAGTAGCTCCTAGAATATCTTTCCAACAGACACATGATACGATATGGGATCTATCATATGTTTGTTTCTGGCTTATTCCGCAAGCCAATCCTTTGTTTTGCTTTGTTTTGGTTTGTGGTATTCGAGTTGCTTCAATGTCAAGTGTTGATTCCATATCTTTCCTAAGTGACGCTCTCTTATTTCTATGAGAGTATTAATCCTTCTTGATAATTGAGTTTTTCATCTCAATTTCTTCTCAACCGGTGTGCTCCTCTTCAAGTGGATCCGATAATTTTCAACATCCACAAGATCAACTCTAAGTTTTCTCAACGGTGTTTGTTTCATTCGTCCCGAGCTGTCTTTGTTTTTCCCTTCCTCCCACCCCTTTTATTCTAGGACTTGGATTTCTTAATCAAGTATCCATCTAATGGAAGTGAAGTCTCTTTATTCCTTTCTTTCAATGTTCGTATCCGGTGATTCTCATGAAGATTCTAACGGAACTTCAAGTTCATCATTATCGTTTCTTTCCTTCTCCGGTGGATTCAATGCAAGCTTTCGGTGTTGATCATATCTTTTTCATTGGTTCACATGCTTTCCATGTTGGAAGTCCTTACCGAAGACTCTCTTATTTATTCACCTCTCACTATTCAATTGTTCCAGAGTGCTGAAGATATCTCAGAAGATTCACATTTTCCATTGCTAATTCGTTCAAGATATCTCGAGGTTGTTATCTCTTTCGAGGCATTTAATTCAACCGGTGCAATCTATCTTTTAAATCATCAACAATGTTTCTCTTGAGTGGGCCCTAACCCACATGTCTTTTTCCAGGATCCTACCTGACTCTTCTAATTTTCCTGGAGCTATTATCTTTTCAAAGTTTGACGTAAGAATGAATCATCATCTGTCAGATGACTTCTCCAAGATCGCTTTCAAATTCTTTTCATTGTTTGTTCAGCCTTTCTATTCTTCATTCCGGAGTGCCTCAAAAATTCATGATGGTGTTTCTTATCGTCATTCTCGACAGTTGAAGACCGAAGAAGAGTTTTCTTCCATATCTTACCCGTTCTCTCAGTGATGCGTAGTTCAAGCTTGCTGCCATCCTCTCATAATTGTTTTTTATTGTGAGAATTCTTTTCACCCATCCGGAGCAATTCAAGAGTCTTTTCAGTTTGATTCTCCGAAGACCATCATTGCGGGTTTATTCATTCTCAACTTTTAGCTCTCATTCTCCAAATCTTACCGGTGCATCGTTCAAGTGTTCTCTAATCAGCTCGTGATCTCTTCGTTCTCATGTATCTAAATTCCCTCAAGTATCTTCATTCGTTCTCTAATTCTTCCCGGTGTTTCTTTATCTTTTCTTCGTTCATTTTCAATTCTTACGGTGGTTCGATTCGAGATTTCTCTTCCTTCGTTATCATATCAATTCATTCGTTGTTTTCCAAACCCCACCGGTGGATCCATCAAGACCTTATTCAAGTCTGCGCTATATCTCTCATCAATCCTTTCCAACGGGAATAAGTAGTATGCCATATCCGCTGCTTGTCATCAATTTAAATTGGTGAGGGATACGCATAACATAATTCTTATTGTTTCATCTTAGGGATCTAATGAATTCTTTCCAGAGTTGTTCATCATGTCACATTTCTCGGTTCGAGATGCTTCCTCGTTTCTTTTATAGAGTTTCAAGTTTTTTGCTTTATCTCGTCGCGAAGCTCCAGCTAAATCTTCGCAAGGCTTCATCTGGTGTTTTCAACTTCTCTTTCTTTCTATCATCCTTTATTACCGGAGTTCTTCATGGAGGTTCAACATGGTGGCTCATGAAGAATTCTTTTCATTCTTCAATGGTTCTTCAAGATTTCTCTCAAAGTTATGGTCCGCCAAGCTTTACTCTAAAATAAACATGTTGTTCAACACATATTTTGTTTTGAGAAGTTCAAGCATTCTTCATCTTGCATCCGAAGTGCAATTCTTTCATATCTCATCTTTTGAGGTGGTGTTATGTCATTCTTGACAATTTCCCTTCATGTTTCATGATTCACAAGTTGTCCGGAATGACATATTTTAAGCCCATCATTTTCTATTCGTTCATGCGATCCTTTGCAACCCGTCCATCTCTTCATTGGAGTTATCTTGGGTTATATTTCACTTAAAGCTTTCCCTAGGGGTTGTTGCTATTTATGGTGCTTATAAATGACCCAAGATCTTCATTTATCCTCCCGGTGAAATAAGTTTCTCATCTCCTTGTTGATATCAAACCAATCTATTGTTTCCGTTAGTGGCAGAATTTCACCTCATAATTTTGAGACGTTTTCCATAAGCCCACAACAAGTTTGTTTCTTTCGTATTGTTTTCCCAACAACTCAGTCCTATTCTCTATGGAAGGATGCTTTCAAATTCATTCGAGGTACAAGATGTTGTTTTCTTCTTCGTTACTTTCAATCCATTCTATCTTTTGTTCCGGAGGCAGTGTGTTGTTGATTTCATCAAGTATCCTCTCATCTTGTCAAGCTCAGGTTCAATTCCGTCCATTTATAGTCGGAGTGATGTCTAAATTATATCATTCTTATCCCTCCTCTATCTTGTTTTAACCGGAGTGGTTTCAATATCTATCTTGTCACTTAACCTCTTGGTTCTCGTCTAATCCCATGTTCCTCTTTTCTAACAGAGTATGTTCAACTTCATTCATCTCCGTTGGATTCTTTTCTCAAAATGGTTTAACCTTTTAAGGTTCTTTGGTTTCACTCTTTTGTCAAAGAAGCAACTTAGTTTACCTCTTATCTTCCTCTTCCTTTTCCCTTCGGTGCCATTCTAGATCTCGGGACGAGATCCTCTCGTAGTGGTGGAGTGTTGTAACACCTCGAATGCAACTTGCCATATTTATAACTCCGACTCTTGCCAATTTTGGCTTCAAGTTATGAGATTTCCCTTCGTGGTTGGGTTTTGTGTTTGTTTTGCATTTTTCTCATGTCATGTCATGCATTTCATATCATGTCCTCATGTGCATCTCATTTGCATTCGTGTTCGTCTCATGCATCCGAGCATTTCCCCGTTGTCCGTTTTGCAATCCGACACTCCTCCGTGCACCGGCGCACCCCTCTTTGCCTCTTTTCATGAGCGGGTGTTAAACACTCTCGGAATGGATCGAGATTTGCCAAGTGGCCTTGGTACACTACCGGTAGACCGCTTGTCAAATTTAGTTCCATTTGGAGTCGTTTGACGCTCCAACGGCTAACCGGGCAACCGCGTAGGCCTCTTTTGTGTTGCAGCCCAACACCCCTCCAAAACGGCCCAATAACCCATCCAAACCAATCTCATGTCCTCCGTTGTTGGATCACGATCATGTGGGCGAAAACTACACTCCATTTGGACACTCCTACCTCCTCCTACCTATAAATATATGCCCCTCCCCGATTTTCACGGATGAAACCCTAGAAAAACTTCCCTCGTCGCCACCGGACATGTCCGTCGCCCGCAGGACGCTTCGCGCCGCCGCCCTGAGCCAGTAGGAACTCGCAACCTGTCTGACGCCGTCCCGCGCGCCGCCGAGGCCCCGGGCCCAGATCCGGCCCCCGCGAGCCCGCTCTCCGCCGCCGCCGCCCGCGGGCGACCCCCGACCGAGGCCGCCGCTCCGCTGCCGCCCGCGGGAGACCCCCGACCGAGGCCGCCGCTCCGCCGCCGCCCGTCCAGCGCTGGTCGCTGCGCCGCCCGGCTCCTGCCGCAGCCCGCCGCCTCGCCACCCTGCTGTGCCACCGCGAGCCGCCGTCAGCCCCGCCGGCATCCGCGCCTCGCCTCCTCGCCTGGCGTGCCGCCGCCCGTCCTCTCCATCTCCGGCCACCTCCTCTTCTCCGGCGATGCCCCTCCTCGTCCGCAAGCTCCGGCGACGTCGTCTGGCGAACCTCGATCCATGCGCCACGAAGAACCCTAGATCTGGGAGGTCGTTTTTTCCTCCAAGTTTTTTCCTTGCAGCATTTTGTGCCCCTGTTCATTGCATCATAAATCCATGACGGTAGCTCCGTTTCATGCGCATGATATATCAAAATGTTCATTGTGAGATGCTCTTCATTTCATTCCATTGTTGCATGCTTGTTTGAGTTCATCTTGTTGCCCTAATCAGTGATGCAAGAGTGCTATAAAATGTTTACTGCTGCTACTTATCAGTTTAGGGTGATTTGTCATTTTTGTCACATTTGATGTGTGCTTCATATGGGCATGAGCTCTACATGTGTTTTGATCTATGCCATGCCATCTTTACAGAGGTGCTTGCCATGTATTTTTGTGACAAATGTGGTGACTAGCACAAGCATGCAAAGTAGCCTTCGTGATATTGCTGATTTTAGGGACTTAGGATTTTGCTAAGTCCTTGTTCTGCTGTTATTATTATGCCATATAAACATGATGCTACAGTGATATTCATGCTTGTTTTGAGTTGTTTCAGTAAGGATATTTTGAACATATGGTTGTGCTCTATCCATCCATGCTCCTGTTTGCAGTTATGGAGTGCCCAAGAATGTCTTAATCTTGCTCTACTTTTGCTATAAAATGTTCCTGGAAGATTGTTTACATGTTAATCAATTTTGCCATGGTTGTTGTTAGTGATCCATGCATTCTATGAACTTTCTCTTGCCATGGTTAGCTTCATGAACATGGCACCTTGATGTTGACATGCTTGTCTTGTCATGCAATGCCTTGTGATGAGTGATTTGAGCTCCCAAAGATGCCTTCATAATTCTGTTTATGCCATGCTCTGTTTTCTGCTAAGTCTAAAACTGTTAATAAAACTTGCTATGTTTACATGGGTGCCATCATATCTTCTGTGCCATTTTGGCTCATGATCAGTAAGGGACTTGTGTTCTATGCATTTAGTAGATTCATGACATGGCTTTGTTTGGTATGATCTGTTCCTGTAGTGTGTTGTTTGCCAGCTCTAAACATGGCTTCCTGATGTTATTTCTGGCATGTTAGTAATTTCTCAAGTCTGTGATGCTGATATCTTTTGCACTTTTGCCATGCTTGTTTGAACCTGTTCTAGTGTGATTTAGCCGTAGCTAAGTGTTCATGTTTTGGCAAGCATCTTGAGTAAATCACTTTCATATGCCTTGATGATATGTTGGGGTGCAGTAGCTTAGTTTCTTGTTGCATTCTAGATGGCATCGTGCTGTTAATCGCAGAATTGTGCCATTCTTGTTTTGCTTGCCATTTGGAAACCATGCATCAGTTTTTGGTGATCTTTATATCAATTTCAACCGAAATCATCTCATCTTTCCAGTGGCACACTTGGTTTGCCAAGTTGATGCCTTGTTCATTCTTTCCCCTCGGAAGCACGCATATGCATTGCATATCATGTCTTGCATATCATGCCATGTTTTGCATCATGTTGCTTGTGCATTGCACCGTGGTTGATTGTTGTTCCTTTGCTTGTGTTCTTGCTTTGGGTAGAGACGGGAGACGAGTTCCTGATCGAGGAACCTGTTGAGTACGCTAACGAGGTTCAAGCTTTCGTCAACTCTGAGAACTTTGCAGGCAAGATGACCATACCCTCGAAATCACTTCTATTTGTGCTTGCTAGTTGTTCTCTCTATTGCTATGTTACGCTACCTACCACTTGCTATATCATGCCTCCCATATTGCCATGTCAAGCCTCTAACCCACCTTTCCTAGCAAACCGTTGTTTGGCTATGTTACCGCTTTTGCTCAGCCCCTCTTATAGTGTTGCTAGTTGTAGGTGAAGATGAGGTTTGTTCCATGTTGGAACATGGATATTGTTGGGATATCATTATTATCTCTTATTTACTTTAATGCATCTATACACTTGCTAAAGGGTGGAAGGCTCGGCCTTATGCCTGATGTTTTGTTCCACTCTTGCCGCCCTAGTTTCCGTCATACCAGTGTTATGTTCCTTGATTTTGCGTTCCTTACACGGTTGGGTGTTATGGGAACACCTTGACAGTTCGCTTTGAATAAAACTCCTCCAGCAAGGCCCAACCTTGGTTTCATCATATGCCTACCTACCACCATATACCTTCCCTTGGGTTCTGCAGACTCAAGGGTCATCTTTATTTTAAACCCCCAGGGCCAGTGCTCCTCCGAGTGTTGGTCCGAACCGAGTAGATTACGGGGCCACCTCGGGGCAATTTGAGGGTTGGTTTTACTCGTAGGATGTCTAATCCGGTGTGCCCTGAGAACAAGATACATGCGACTCCTATCGGGATTTGTCGGCACATCGGGCGGCTTTGCTGGTCTTGTTTTACCATTGTTGAAATGTCTTGTAACCGGGATTCCGAGACTGATCGGGTCTTCCCGGGAGAAGGAATATCCTTCGTTGACCGTGAGAGCTTGTGATGGGCTAAGTTGGGACACCCCTGCAGGGTTTTGAACTTTCTAAAGCCGTGCCCGCGGTTATGGGCAGATGGGAATTTGTTAATATCCGGTTGTAGAGAATGATGACCCACAAGTATAGGGGATCTAGCGTAGTCCTTTCGATAAGTAAGAGTGTCGAACCCAACGAGGAGCAGAAGGAAATGATAAGCGGTTTCCAGCAAGGTATTCTCTGCAAGTACTGAAATAAGTGGTAACAGATAGTTTTGTGATAGGATGATTTGTAACAAGCAACAAGTAACAAAAGTAAATAAAGTGCAGAAAGGTGGCCCAATCCTTTTTGTAGCAAAGGACAAGCCTGGACAAACTCTTGGGTACTGTGGGTGGACCGGTGCTTGGGTACTGTCCTTACTTGGACAAGCATCCCACTTATGATTAACCTCTATTGCAAGCATCCGCAACTACAACAAAAGTGTTAAGGTAAACCTAACCATAGCATGAAACATATGGATCCAAATCAGCCCCTTACGAAGCAACGCATAAACTAGGGTTTAAGCTTCTGTCACTCTAGCAACCCATCATCTACTTATTACTTCCCAATGCCTTCCTCTAGGCCCAAATAATGGTGAAGTGTTATGTAGTCGACGTTCACATAACACCACTAGAGGAGAGACAACATACATCTCATCAAAATATCGAACGAATACCAAATTCACATGACTACTAATAGCAAGACTTCTCCCATGTCCTCAGGAACAAACGTAACTACTCACAAAGCATATTCATGTTCATAATCAGAGGGGTATTAACATGCATATAGGATCTGAACATATGATCTTCCACCAAATAAACCAACTAGCATCAACTACAAGGAGTAATTAACACTACTAGCAACCTACTAGCACCAATCCCGGACTTGGGGACAAGAATTGGATACAAGAGATGAACTAGGGTTTTGAGAGGAGATGGTGCTGGTGAAGATGTTGATGGAGATTGCCCTCTCCCGATGAGAGGAGTGTTGGTGATGACAATGGCGATGATTTCCCCCTCCCGGAGGGATGTTTCCCCGGCAGAACAGCTCCGCCAGAGCCCTAGATTGGTTCCGCCAAGGTTCCGCCTCGTGGTGGCAGAGTTTTCGTCCGAGAAGATAGCTTATGATTTTTTCCTCATCGAAAGACTCCATATAGCAAAAGATGGCCATCGGAGGGCCACCAGGGGGCCCACGAGGTAGGGGGGCGTGCCCAGGGGGGTAGGGCGCGCCCCCACCCTCATGGGCAGGGTGTGGCTCCCCTGGTGAACTTCTTGCACTCAGTATTTTTTATATATTCTGGAAACGTCTTCCGTGAAGTTTCAGGACTTTTGGAGCTGTGCAGAATAGGTCTCTAGTATTTGCTCCTTTTCGAGTCCAGAATCCCAGCTGCCGGCATTCTCCCTCTTTATGTAAACCTTGTAAAATAAGAGAGAATGGGCATAAGTATTGTGACATAATGTGTAATAACAGCCCATAATGCAATAAATATCGATATAAAAGCATGATGCAAAATGGACGTATCAACTCCCCCAAGCTTAGACCTTGCTTGTCCTCAAGCGAAAGCCGAAATCGAAAAATTTGTCCACATGTTTAGAGATTGAGGTGTCGATAAAAGTAAAATACGGACATGAGGGCATCAGGATCATTCTTAGAACAACAACTTATATAATTCTTGTCATATGATTTCTTATGCTAGAGTAATAATTCAATCACAATTTCATGTATGAATCGTAAACTTCATTGAAAACCAACAAACTATAATCTCAGTCATTGGAGCAATTGCAATTTATCATAACATAGGAAAGAGTCAATATATAAGAGCTTTTCAGCAAGTCCACATACTCAACTATCATATAGTCTTTCACAATTGCTGACACTCACGCAATACTTATGGGTATGGAGTTTTAATCGGACACAGAGAAAGATAGGGGCTTATAGTTTTGCCTCCCAACGTTTTACCTCAAGGGTAATGTCAACAATAATAGTTCATGAAAACTCACATCCAATTAGCCATATATACCAGGATCTTTCCAACATACTGTGCTTGCCAAAGGATAAAATGTAAAAAGGAAGGGTGAAGATCACCATGACTCTTATGCAAGGTAGGAGATAAAAGTAAAAGATAGGCCCTTCGCAGAGGGAAGCAGAGGTTGTCATGCGCTTTTATGGTTGCATGCACAAAATCTTAATGCGAAAGAACGTCACTTTATATTGGCACTTGCGACATGGACCTTTATTATGCAGTCTATCGCTTTTATTTCTTCTATATCACACGATCATATAAAGCTTATTTTCTCCCACACTAATAAGTCATACATATTTAGAGAGCAATTTTTATTGCTTACACCGATGACAACTTACTTGGAGGATCTTACTCAATCCATAGGTAGGTATGGTGGACTCTTATGGGAAAACTGGTTTAAGGGTATTTGGAAGCACAAGTAGTATCTCTACTTGGGGCGATGAATTTGGCTAGCATGAGGGGGAAAGGTAAGCTCAACCATGTTGGATGATCCATGACAATATAATTTATCTCAGATGTAGGAAAACAAAACCCATTACGTTGTCTTTCTTGTCCAACGTCAACTCTTTAGCATGTCATATTTTACTGAGTGCTCACAATCATAAAAGATGTCCAAGTTAGTATATTTGTATGTGAAGACCTCTCTTTCTTTATTACTTCCTAATAATTGCAACGATGACCAAAACTATGTTTGTCAACTCTCAACAACTTTTATTCATCATACTTTTTCTATGTGAGCTCATTACTCTCCATAATATCCATATGATCTCTTTGTTTCCTTTTTTATTTATTTCTCTTTTCTTTTATTCACTTAGGATCATGGCAAAATAATCAAGCCCTTGACTCAACACTAATCTTTATTATATATATAGCTCACGGACTCGATTACATAGAAGGATCATAAAGCAAAACTCAAAACTAGATCATGCCATAAACTTTATTTTACTTGATCAAGATATTACCAAAAGGATCGAACTAAGAAAAACGGTAAAGATAAAAGTGATGGTGATACGATACCGGGGCACTCCCCCAAGCTTGGCAGTTGCCAAGGGGAGTGCACATACCCATGTGATTATGTCTCCTTTGTTGGTGAAGAAGGTGGAGTTGTTGATGATGGATAGTCGCACATCGAGCGTAGGAGGTCTTCTAGCTTGCGGATAATGCCTTTGAGTGCGATGATATGCTGCTTCAACAAAATATTTTCATGTGTGAGATACTTATTTTGTATACGAGCTAACTCAATCATCTTGAAAGCTTTGATCTCCGTTGGGGTAAGAAGATTGTGATCAAGTTGAAGGGTGTCTTCTGTTGCCGGAACTTGGTCCTCCAGGGCCTTCTTGATCCCTTCATCCTTGTTGATCTCCATGGGTTCTTCTCTCTTCCGCTCTAACTTAATTAGCCAAGCATCATTGCCCTCATGGTTAGAGGAGGAGGGAGATGACATAGTGCCTGGCCTTGACAACCCTGACAGAAAACAGCTCAAAACAAAGACACGAGATTTTTGCGTGATACATGAGTCAAAACCTCCGGGAGATTATATAATGATTTTTTACCGACCAAAATACGTGTCATGTAAGAAAATGGAGTCCGGAGAGCACACGAGGTGCCCACGAGGTAGGGGGCGCGCCCAGGAGGGTAGGGTGCGCCCTCCACCCTCGTGGAGCCCTCGTGTCCTTCCTGGACTGCTTCTTATTTGTCTATTTTTCTAAATATTCCAAAACGGAGAAATGTTGCCTTAAAAACTATTTTGGAGTCGGTTTACTTACCGTACCACATACCTATTCCTTTTCGGAGTCCGAAACGTTCCGGAAAGTGTTCCTTATGTATTCCTCCGGGGTCACAGTTTCAATAACATTGGTTTCAACATTTATGGGATTACCTGAGATATAATGTTTGATTCTTTGACCGTTCACCACCTTCGGATTTGTGCCTTTGAAGTTGTTGATTTTTATGGCACCGGAATGATAGACCTCCTCAACAACGTAAGGACCTTCCCATTTAGAGAGAAGTTTTCCTTCAAAAAATCTTAAACGAGAGTTGTATAGCAATACATAATCACCTACATTAAACTCACGCTTTTGTATCCTTTTATCATGCCATCTTTTAACCTTTTCTTTAAACAACTTGGCATTTTCGTAGGCTTGGGTTCTCCATTCATCGAGTGAGCTAATATCAAATAACCTCTTCTCACCGGCAATTTTAAAATCATAATTGAGCTCTTTAATAGCCCAATATGCCTTGTGTTCTAGTTTGAGAGGTAAGTGACATTCTTTTCCATAAACCATTTTATACGGAGACATACCCATAGGATTTTTATATGCAGTTATATAGGCCCATAATGCATCATCAAGTTTCTTGGACCAATTCTATCTAGACCTATTGACAGTCTTTTGCAAAATTAATTTGAGCTCTCTATTACTCAATTCTACTTGACCACTAGACTGAGGGTGATAAGGAGATGCAATTCTATGATTAACATCATACTTAGCAAGCATTTTACGGAAAGCACCACGAATAAAATGTGAACCACCATCAGTCATTAAATATCTAGGGACTCCAAATCTTGGAAAGATAACTTCTTTAAGCATTTTAATAGAAGTGTTATGATTAGCACTACTAGTTGGGATAGCTTCTACCCACTTAGTAACGTAATCAACAACAACTAAAATATGTGAATAACCATTAGAGGCAGGAAAAGGTCCCATATAATCAAAGCCCCAAACATCAAATGGTTCAATAACAAGTGAATAGTTCATAGGCATTTCTTGACGTCTACTAATATTACCAATTCTTTGACATTCATCACAAGATAAGACAAACTTACGGGCATCTTTGAAGAGAGTAGGCCAATAAAAACAAGATTGCAATACCTTATGTGCAGTTCTATCTCCAGCATGGTGTCCTCCATAAGCTTCGGAGTGACACTTTCGTAGGATCTCTTCCTGTTCATGCTCAGGTACACAACGTCTAATAACACCATCTACTCCTTCTTTATAAAGATGTGGGTCATCCCAAAAGTAATGCCTCAAATCATAGAAGAACTTTTTCTTTTGCTGATATGTGAAACTAGGTGGCGTGAATTTGGCAACAATGTAATTAGCATACCATGGAGCAGTATGAGAAGCATTTATGACATTTAATTGCTCATCAGGAAAGCTATCATCAATAGGTAGTGGGTCATCAAGCACATTTTCTAACCTAGACAAGTTGTCTGCAACGGGGTCTCAGCTCCCTTTCTATCAACAATATGTAAGTCAAATTCTTGTAGCAAGAGAACCCATCTAATAAGTCTTGGTTTAGCATCTAACTTTTCCATAAGATATTTAATAGCAGCATGATCAGTGTGAATAGTTACTTTAGAATCAAGAATATAAGGTCTGAACTTATCACAAGCAAATACAACTGATAAGAATTCTTTTTCAGTAGTAGCATAATTTCTTTGAGCATTGTCTAGGGTTTTACTAGCATATTGAATAACGTTTAATTTCTTATCAACTCTTTGCCCTAGAACAGCACCTATAGCATAATCACTAGCATCACACATAATTTCAAAGGGTAAATTCCAATCAGGTGGCTGAACAATAGGTGCAGAGATCAATGCTTTCTTAAGTATTTCAAATGCTTCTACACAATCATCATCAAAGATAAATGGTATAACTTTTTGTAATAAATTAGTCAGAGGCCGAGAAATTTTTGAGAAATCCTTCATGAACCTCCTATAAAATTCGGCGTGACCAAGGAAACTTCTTATACCTTTGATGTCCATGGGGCATGGCATCTTTTCAATAGCATCAACCTTGGCTTTATGAACTTCAATACCTCTTTCAGAAACTTTATGCCCCAAGACAATACCTTCATTTACCATAAAGTGGCACATTTCCCAATTCAAGACAACATTAGTTTCTTCACATCTCTGCAAAACTTGATCAAGGTTGCTCAAGCAATCATCAAAAGATCCATAGACGGAGAAATCGTCCATGAAAACCTCACAAATCTTTTCACAAAAGTCGGAGAATATAGCCACCACGCATCTTTGAAAGGTAGCAGGTGCATTACATGAACCAAAAGGCGTACGTTTATAAGCAAAAGTACCAAAAGAGCGAGTAAAAGTAGTCTTTGATTGATCCTTGGCTGACACAGGTATTTGAGAGAAACCAAAATAACCATCTAGAAAGCAGAAATGTGTATGTTTGGATAATATTTCTAGCATTTGATCGATAAAAGGTAAGGGGTAATGATCCTTTTAGTGGCCTTATTTAATTTGCGAAAATCAATTACCATCCTATAACCTATAATAATTCTTTGAGGAATCAATTCATCTTTATCATTAGGAACGACAGTAATACCTCCCTTCTTAGGGACAAAATGGACAGGACTTACCCACTGACTATCAGCAACGGGATAGATTATACCTGCCTCAAGGAGCTTTAGTATTTCCTTTCTTACCACTTCTTTCATTTTAGGATTCAACCGTCATTGATGATCACAAACTGGTTTAGCATCTTCTTCCAAATTTATCTTATGTTGACATAGAGTGGGACTAATGCCCTTAAGATCATCAAGAGTATACCCAATAGCAGCACGGTGCTTCTTCAGAGTTTTCAATAATATCTCTTCCTCATGCTCTGAAAGGTCAGTACTAATAATAACAGGATATATATTTTTCTCATCAAGATAAGCATATTTAAGAGTATCAGGCAACGGTTTAAGCTCAAACACGGGATCACCCTTGGGTGGAGGAGGATTGTCGGTATCGAAACCGGCAGATCTCGGGTAGGGGGTCCTGAACTGTGCGTCTAAGGCGGATGGTAACAGGAGGCAGGGGACACGATGTTTACCCAGGTTCGGGCCCTCTTGATGGAGGTAATACCCTACGTCTTGCTTGATTGTTCTTGATGATATGAGTATTACAAGAGTCGATCTACCACGAGATCGTAGAGGCTAAACCCTAGAAGCTAGCCTATGGTATGATTGTATGTTGTCCTACGGACTAAACCCTCCGGTTTATATAGACACCAGTGGGGGCTAGGGTTACACAGAGTCGGTTACAAGGGAGGAGATCTACATATCCGTATTGCCTAGCTTGCCTTCCACGCCAAGGAGAGTCCCATCCGGACACGGGACGAGGTCCTCAATCTTGTATCTTCATAGTCCAACAGTCCGGCCAAAGGATATAGTCCGGCTGTCCGGAGACCCCCTAATCCAGGACTCCCTCAGTAGCCCCTGAACCAGGCTTCATTGACGATGCGTCCCGCGCGTAGTATTGTCTTCGACATTGCAAGGAGGGTTCCTCCTCCGAATACTCCATGGAAGATTTGGAACACAGGGATAGTGTCTGGCTCTGCAAAACAAGTTCCACATACCACCGTAGAGAGAATAATATTTCCACAAATCTAATATGCTGATACGTTTTGACAGCATGACATCACGCCACGGCCCAATCATTATTCGAACCGTTTTTCTCAACCAGCACCGCACATATCGAGAGGCGGTTTTCTTGACACGTCTTGTCAAAGCAGAGATCGTGTTCCCCATATTACGGGATTCTCATCAATACGGACGTGGGTAAACCAACCGCGCCATCAATTACGGCGCTTGGGGAATAAGCAATTTTGCCAGGCAAGTGGGGAGGCGCATTGCCTCTTCTGCCCTTATAAAGGGATTAGGATTCACTCTTTTTACCCACGCCTTCTTCCTCCTTGCTTACCCATTCTCGCACACTCGAGCTCCAGTGCCCAAGTTCGCGTCTTTCTTCTCAAACCACTCCAAGCATGTCTAGAGCAGGAGGCAAGTGGATGGTCTCCTCCGTCACGGAGGAGAACATCACAAAGTTACGGGAAGCCGAATATCTGGCTGCGAATATCCCGCACCAGTTGCCAGATGCAGGGCAGATCATCCCTACGCCCGAACCCCGTGAGAGGGTAGTTTTTCTTACCCACTTCGTCCGCGGACTGGGATTTCCCCTCCACCCGTTTGTCCGCGGGCTCATGTTCTACTACGGGCTGGATTTTCATGATCTGGCCCCCAATTTCATCCTCAACATCTCGGCGTTTATCGTCGTGTGCGAGGCCTTCCTCCGCATCAAGCCCCATTTCGGCCTATGGCTGAAGACCTTCAGTGTCAAACCGAAGGTGGTGATCGTCCAGCAAGCAGAGTGCGGAGGCGCCATGGTGGGCAAGATGCCTAATGTCACCTGGCTCGAAGGCTCCTATGTGGAGACCATAAAGGGGTGGCAATCGGGGTGGTTCTACATCACCGAGCCGTGCAACACCAATTGGGAGGTGGCCCCCGAATTTCGATCTGGAATCCCCACGCGGCTCACTTCCTGGAAAGAGAACGGCCTGTCCTGGGGTTCTTCGTGAGCTGACCGGCCTCCAGACCTGCATCAGGAACATGATGAGCAAGAAAATCAAGCTCGTCAACATGGTCCAGGTCATGCTCTTCCGCTGGATTCTCCCGTGTCAACAACGGGTATTCAACTTGTGGGAGTTCTACCCGACCAAGCACCAGACGCTGCAAGAGCTCTATGACACGACGCACGAGGATGTCTGGAGGGTGCTATTCAAGGGCGTCGAGGTACCTCCTTCCCTCACCGAGGACTGCGGACTCAGCGCAAAGCGTCGCGCCAATCCGGTAAGTTTTTATATTTCACAGGGTATCCATTTGCCCCAGTTTAATCATGTGCGGGATCTAAGCCTTCCATGTCTTTAACAGGACTGGGTGAAGACAGCGGAGCAGATCGATTGCCCCGCCCCCTGCCTGAAGATCCTGCAGATGCTCTCCTGACGGAGATGCTGGTTCCGGCACCTTACAAGGTGCCAGTGAAGAAGGCCAAAAAGAAGGCCACGGGGACCCGAAAGGGTCTCCGGCGCAAGGTTGTACCGGTCTCATCGTCCAATAATTCCGATGCGCCCTCCTCCCATGAAAACGAGGAGGAGGAAGAGGAAAGTTCTCCCCCCAGCCGGAGGAGACAAGTAAAGGAAGGACGACCCAACCCGGGAGGCCGAAGGGTCCAAGAAAGGAAGGACCCTCCCTCCGGACTGCTCCACGACGGCCGCCTACAGCGGCGACGAGTGGCTACCCAGGGTCAAGCCCCTAGCGGAGTCCTAAGTATCCGGACACCATAGTAATTCATGGTATGTTTTATTGCACTTCTTCTCCTCATGCCGAACATGATTAGGCAGTCCGTCCCAAGCTCATCTTGACGTATCTTCATCGAGCGGTTCGTTGGACTCGTCGGATATGAACAGCAGTTCTCTTCCGACCGCCTCCACCCCTTGCCCTACGGACAACGTCGAGGTTTGTCTCAACAGGCACTGGGCCAAGGGGAGGTAGTCCTGGAGGCTCCTCAAGGCGAGCTTCCGGACCCTGGGCGCAAAGGGAGCAGGACTCCCATGGGCTCAAGGTTCGGCCCCCAGCCGAACACTGCACCGGAATCTTCGGTGGTTCCGGACTCCGGCGGGCGACCCCCTGTTAAGGGGGGCAAGCCGCCCGTGCCGGTGTCCTCTGTCTATCCAGAGGCACCGGACAACTTGCTGGAAGCGCTTCGCGGCGCTTCCATCGACGAAGAGCACCGCACTATCATGAGTGCGGTGATCGAGAAAGTTCAGTCCGCCAAAAATGGACTAACCGAAGCTTGCGCCAGCCTCCTAACAGGCTTTGAGGTTGAGGTAAGCAATCAAAATATAAGAAAATATTACCGCATAGATAGTAGCCACTGATGCTCTGTTCGGCGTTCGAGAAGAAAGGCCGAAATAGAGGATCAAATGATGACTCAGGAGTCTAATCAGAATATATCTATGTGTATGTGCAGGCTTCACTGCTGGTTGCTGCCGAACATACTGCGGAGGTCTCTGCACTGAAGCAGGACCTGGAGCAGTCCGAAAACGAGCTCAGCCTTACCAAGAGGCAGCTCGAGGAGAGCAAAGGTAAGCAATACCTTGTCTATGCTTTTTTTTAAAAGAAGTGCGGTTGTAAAATAATAGGATCATCATGAATTTGCTAGGGGCCATGACCGAGGTGGCGACCCTGAAGAAGGCGCTGTCCGAGGCCGAAAACAAAGCGGCCAAGGAGCGCCTTGAGCGGGAGAAGCAAGAAGCCCGAGTGGGCGAGGTGCAGCAAGAGCTCGAGGCTCTCGCCAAGAAACACGAGTCCTTGGAGCTTGACTCTAAGAGCGAGAGTCCGAGCTTGAGAAGGCGCTCGAAAGCGCGCGGAGCGCCAAGGCCGAAGCCCACAAGGCCCTCCAGGAGATTGATGCAGTGAAGAAGATAGCAGTGGGTAAGGCATTTATTATGCAAAGCAAGCATGTGAAGGAAACTTTGCTTTTTCTTACCCGAGTTCGGAGCTCTCCAGGAGCGTTCGCAGATCTTCTCCACAGTGTACTGGATGCCGTGGAGTTTTACCGAGCTGAGAAGGGGAGCTCGACGGAAAAGTTGTTCTGCTCTCAGTGTACTGGGACCGAACACCCCGTGCCCTTGAGCGACCAGCTGAAGCAATTGGTCGAGCTTCACAAGGCGGCCGAACAGGCCATGAGGGGCCTTATAGTCGGGATGTGGCCTGGCGAGCCCCTGTCCGGCAGCTACTTCGGTCTGGTGAGGTGGATCATGGACGCCTGCCCACGGCTTGAAGTCATAAAGCGGTCTGTTTGCATCCGGGGTGCGCGCAGGGCTTTTGCCCAGGCGAAGGTACACTGGGCGAAGCTGGACGCCGTGAAGCTGGTGAAGGAGGGGCTGCCGGAGGGCAAGGAGCATCGCTGCCCCGAAATGAATTATGAGAGTGTCCTGAAGGGTTCCCGCCTTGTGGCAGATGAATGTGCCAGGGATGTAATTTTTGAATGAACATTCTCATGTGATCCTGTAATATGAAACGAGTTCATTTGCGCCATGCGACACTTTTTTCTTAATTTAAAATATTACCTTCTGTGCAGCCGTTTATAAAATCTGAGAGTTGGCCAGTCATCGGCTTCTGCCCCCCATGTAACTAGTACTAGGGTGTTCGGGATAAACCTGAGCACTCTTTACCCCAATTTTGGGTCCTTCAAGGGAGGTGTTCAGCGCAACGAACCAGGCAATCAGACGATAAGGCTTTATCACTCTCACTTAGCCATAGAAGTCTACAATTTTAAATTTTGGCGAAGCCCCTAGTATTCAGAAGGCCGAATTTGGGGCGCTATACACGCCTAAGCCGGACAAGGCCGACTCCTCGTCTGAAGTTGAAAAAGTCTTTAGGGACTTGAGACCTCTCGAACAACGACCAGTCACTCGCCTTATCATGACAGTCAGTTTTCGGCTTTCTCTACTGAGGTGCTCGTCCGGAAGAACCGGGACACAATCGCAGTAGTTCTCCCACCGCTACCTTAGTCGATATAGCGGAACGTAAGGTACCAAAGCATGGGAGCCGGGCAAACCCAACTATTGACCCAAGACATGATTCGGAGCTGATGCATAGAATGCTATAAGTTCGGGGTGCCGCACTGTCGAAAGTGTTCGGACTTCTCACGCCGTATTATGGGGTAAACGAAAGCCCCCGGTGTACTGACCGTACCCGAATTTACGGGTGCAGATTGTCGTAAATGGACATATAAGGGAAAAAAGGAATGAATAATGCAATAATAGACCAATGCTATGCATTGTTATTTAAATAATACATCGAAGCGTACTGGTACAGGTAGTGCAATAAGCAGAAAGTAGGACTATTCGAAATGTCCTATCCAAGGGCAAGCTGCGTATGGATAGTGGAAAGCGGGTATTATTATTAGAGACCACTTGGGGGTTCCCGTGTACATCTTAGCTTCTTGCCACCTTGGTTGTTCCTTCCCATAATGTGTCCGGCAATCGTACTGCCGGAAAGGAGTCCCAGAGAGTTAGGCCTCGAAAGAGAAAAAATGATAAAGGTATACAGCCGCTAGGGCGGTTAAGCCGCATTGCAGGACGTGCCCTGATCGTGCCCCCGTCTATGTCCATGGTATTTTCAGTGCTTAATTATGTACGCGCGGCACGGATTTTTTCGCTTGACTAGGACTAGGACGGGGGCCAAATTGCTAGGCGATCTCTGAACGTGCCAGGCGATCCTGCTAAGTTTAGTCCGGACTCGCTTCAAGGTGTCCGGGGCTGTAACTGAATTAGTGGTTTGCCTTACAAGGCTGCTTTGTGCTTCTGCTGCGAGGGCCGCAGTGTGCTCTTCCGTGCGGAGCGAGAGATCTGTGTTTCCATTCACTGTTATGACCCCCCTAGGTCCTGGCATCTTGAGCTTGAGGTATGCGTAATGTGGTACTGCATTGAATTTTGCAAATGTAGTTCGTCCGAGCAGTGCATGATAGCCACTGCGAAACGGGACGATGTCGAAGATTAACTCCTCGCTTCGGAAGTTGTCCGGTGATCCGAAGACCACTTCTAGTGTGATTGAGCCCGTGCAATGGGCCTCTACACCTGGGATGACGCCCTTAAAGGTGGTTTTGGTGGTTTGATCCTCAAGGGATCGATATCCATTTTTCGCACTGTATCCTGATAGAGTAGGTTCAGGCTGCTAGCGCCGTCCATAAGGACTCGAGTGAGGTGAAATCCGTCGATGATGGGGTCTAGGACCAGTGCGGCGGATCCACCATGATAGATACTAGTGGGGTGGTCCCTACGATCAAAGGTGATCGGGCAAGCAGACCATGGGTTGAACTTTGGGGCGATGGGCTCCATCGCATAGACGTCCCTTAGTGCATGCTTCTGCTCCCTCTTGGGAATGTGGGTTGCGTATATCATGTTCACCGTCTTCACTTGTGGGGGGAACCCCTTCTGTCCTCCCATGTTCAGCGGCCGGGGCTCCTCATCGTCATCACTATGCAGCCCCTTGTCCTTGTTTTCGGCATTTAACTTGCCGGCCTGCTTGAACACCCAACATTCTCTGTTGGTGTGATTGGCTAGCTTGTCAGGGGTGCCATGGATTTGACACGAGCGATCCAGTATGCGATCCAGACTGGACGGAGCCGGAGTACTTCTTTTAAATGGCTTTTTCCACTGACCGGATCTGGAGCCTCTAAATTCGGCATTGACTGCCGTATCATCAGTGTTATGGCAGTTATTGCGGTGCTTTGGTCTGTTACGACGTTGTCTGCCGTTGGCATCTTTGGTTTCCGAAGTGCCCGGATTCCTCGATGTGTTATTGCTGCGAGCCAGCCAGCTATCCTCGCTCGCGCAAAAGCGGGTCATGAGTGTCGGGCTGCCATAGACTTCAGCTTTTCCTGGCCAAGGTGGCGGGCAAGCCACTCGTCATGGATGTTGTGCTTGAATGCTGCTAGGGCCTCTACGTCCAGACAATCTACAATTTGGTTTTTCTTAGTCAGGAATCGAGTCCAGAATTGTCTGGCCGATTCCCCTGGCTGCTGAGTTATATGGCTCAAGTCATCAGCATCCGGTGGTCGCACATAAGTGCCCTGGAAGTTGTCAAGGAATGCGTCTTCCAGATCATCCCAACTGCTGACGGAGTCTACTGGCAAGCTATTCAGCCAATGCCGAGCTGGTCCTTTGAGTTTTAGTGGGAGGTACTTGATGGCATGTAGATCATCACCGCGAGCCATGTGGATGTGATGGAGGAAATTCTCAATCCATACAACGGGATCTGTTGTACCATCATATGATTCGATATTTACGGGTTTGAAACCCTCCGGGAATTCGTGATCCATAACTTCATCAGTGAAGCATAGGGGGTGTGCGGCGCCTCTGTGCCGGGCTATATCACAACGCAGTTCATATGAGTCTTGTCTGCTGTATTCAGCCCGGCCGGATTTGCTTTTGGCATATCTGACGCGACGGTCATCGTCCCGTGTTGGCGCACGTGCCCGTGACCCGTATATTGACCTTGCAAGTTTTGCCTTACTGTCCAATACTGTAGGATCGAAAGTATGTCTAGAGGGGGGGGTGATTAGACTACTTGACCAAATAAAAACTTAACCTTTTCCCAATTTTAGTTCTTGGCAGTTTTTAGCTATTGTAGGACAAGTCAAGCAATCATCACACAATTCAAGCAAGCATGCAAAGAGTATATTGGCAGCGGAAAGTAAAGCATGCAACTTCCACGAATGTAAAGGGAAGGGTTTGGAGAATTCAAACGCAATTGGAGACACGGATGTTTTTCCCGTGGTTCGGATAGGTGGTGCTATCCTACATCCACGTTGATGGAGACTTCAACCCACGAAGGGTAACGGTTGCGCGAGTCCACGGAGGGCTCCACCCACAAAGGGTAACAGTTGCGTGAGTCCACGAAGGGCTCCACCCACGAAGGTTCCACGAAGAAGCAACCACCCACAAAGGGTCCATGAAGAAGCAACCTTGTCTATCCCACCATGGCCATCGCCCACGAAGGACTTGCCTCACTAGCGGTAGATCTTCACGAAGTAGGCGATCTCCTTGCCCTTACAAACTCCTTGGTTCAACTCCACAATCTTGTCGGAGGCTCCCAAGTGACACCTAGCCAATCTAGGAGACACCACTCTCCAAGAAGTAACAAATGGTGTGTAGGTAATGAACTCCTTGCTCTTGTGCTTCAAATGATAGTCTCCCCAACACTCAACTCTCTCTCATAGGATTTGGATTTTGTGGAAAGAAGATTTGAGTGGAAAGCAACTTGGGGAAGGCTAGAGATCAAGATTCATATGGTAGGAATGGAATATCTTGGTCTCAACACATGAGTAGGTGGTTCTCTCTCAGAACATAAGGGTTGGAATTGTGTATGTGTTCTGATGGCTCTCTCTACGAATGAAGAGGAGGTGGAGGGGTATATATAGCCTCCACACAAAATCCAACCGTTACACACAGTTTTCCAATCTCGGTGGGACCGAATCAACAAACTCGGTCGGACCGAAAAGGTAAACCTAGTGACCGTTAGAGACCGTCAGGCAAACTTGGTGGGACCGATTTGATCTTTCGGTGAGACCGAAAAGTTACAAAAAGGAAACACTGAATTTACATTGCAATCTCGGTGGGACCGATTCGCTCTTTCGGTGAGACCGAAAAGTTACGAAAGGGAAACAGAGAGTTTGCAATCCCATCTCGGTGAGACCGAGATCCATATTGGTAGAACCGAAATGCTAGGGTTTGGCGGTGGCTTATGACAAGTGAAACTCGTTGGCGCCAGATAGAAAGAATCGGTATGACCGAGTTTGGCTTAGGGTTTTAGGTCATAAGTGGATATGGGAAAGTAGTTGAGGGTTTTGGAGCATATCATTAAGCACATGAAGCAAGAGGCTCATTAAGCAACACCTCATCCCTCCTTGATAGTATTGGCTTTTCCTATGGACTCAATGTGATCTTGGATCACTAAAATATAAAGTGAAGAGTCTTGAGCTTTTGAGCTTGAGCCAATCCTTTGTCCTTAGCATTTTGAGGGTTCCACTTTCACATCCATGCCATGCCAATCATTGAGCCTTCCTGAAATAATCATCTTGGAGTAGCATTAGCTCAATGAGCTATATGTTGTTATGAATTACCAAAACCACCTAGGGATAGTTGCACTTTAAATCTCCCCCTTTTTGGTAATTGATGACAACATATAGATCAAAGCTTCAACAAATGATAATAAGCATGAAATATATCGTCGCTTTGAGAAGTATGTGACAAGTAAGAGCTCCCCCTAAATTTGTGCATATTTAAAATTTGCTTTGGACTGCAAATGCACAAAGAGTTAGAGTCATGGGTTACTCTTCCATGTCACATACATCTTGGTGGAGTGCTTAAAATGATAAGAATGAAATACATGCACTCATCACCAAGAATAGTGAATGATCACATAAGATAGATAAGATAATAGCATTAAGCAAGCATTAAGTGTTGCTTATGATCAAACACATGATCATCAATGTCTCACAAGCAATGACATAGTATCTCAAGCACTCAAAAGCAAACAAAGTTCGAAAGACCACCAAATAAAGCAACAGAAAAAAGCAACACACTCTCTCTCCAAGCCTATGATCTATACATTTTTCTCCCCCTTTGGCAACAAGTTACCAAAAAGTTCCTAGAAAATGCATAGTGCTAGATCGATGCTCAGGCTTGATCTTCATGTGGTGGTGGAGTCCGGATCACTCCAAGGACGAAGGCTTCCGTAGATGCTGGAGTTGGAGCTGAAGTAGACGCTGGAGTTGGTTGGGCTGGTGCTATGGCTGGAGCTGAGGCAGTTGCTCTTGTGTCAGGAACTGGCACTGCAGACGACCTCGGACCTCTTGGCACTCTGGCAAAGGCATTAGTGGTTGTCTTCCCTTTCCTCCCCTGCATATCATCTTGGAGCTGCTCCACTGCAGTCTGAATCTCTATCACCTTGACATCCAAGTCATAGAACTTTTGTTCCATGATTCTCTCTAGGCTTGCCTGGTTCTGAGTTAGGGTGGCTAGTCCTTTCTCAATCCGCAGGGTGGATGCAATTAGGTAACCAAGCTGCTCTTGTTTGGTTTTCAAGAAATACTCAGATGCCTCCTCTTGAGTTGGCATCTTGGCAGCTTTCTCCTTCCTTGCCTTCTCCTTCTTTGCTTGTGCTTGGGGCAGATGATGGTTCATTTTCAGTCATCACAACTTGATTGTCCTCAAAATCTGGACGGATGGGCAGGTGTTCCTTGTCCAATAAGTATATGCCCGTGCCCATCTTGGAGTTGATGAGCTCCTGAATCTGTGGGGCATATCCACAGCTCCTCTTCTGGTCTGCTGCTGTCCTCTTGATAGTCTCTACTATGAGGCTCATCATCTTGAACTTCTGTGGCACATCAAATACATGAAGCAAATTGATTGCATGGTCTCTGATCATCTTGTGATCACCTAACTTGGGCAAGAGAGTGTGCCTCAAAATCCAATTGATAGTTGGCAGCCCTGACAGAAGATAGTGCACTGAGCCAAATTTGAAAGTTTCAAGAGCTTCATTTGGAATTTCCTTGTACATATTGGACATAGAGTTGTGGTCCATCTTCTTCTTGGCATAAATGTCCAAGTCATCCTCATGCTCCTCTGGGGCATTAATGAGTTGTGCCCACTCAGCAACTGTAGATTGGTACCCCGTACCTTCAGACATCCATGTGATCCTCCCATCTAGATAAAAATGTGCTGTGGAGTAGAACTGCATTATAAGCTCCTCATTCCACTTTGTGAGCTTCTGCCCAACAAAGTCAGCTACTCCACAGGCTATGAAGCTGTCATACACTCCAGGGTAGTGTTCCTCATTTTCCTTCATGTAGGTCCAGTCGACCCATCTCATGTCACAAACAATGGGCTTCTTGTCCAACAAAACTGTCTCATAGAAGTCCTGCTGTTCCTTAGTGTGGAACCTGTAGTCCACACCAGTCCTTCTCCTTGAAGCATACAGATCTGCTTCTCTCCACTTTCTGAGCCCTGAATCTCTCCTGAGCTTCATGTCCTCAGCCACAGGATGAGCATCGTTGTGGTCTGGGATCTTGGGCTTGAGTTTTCTGAGTACTTGCTCTTCATCATCTTCTTCTGCAGCTTCAGGCACTGGGGCCTTGTTCTTCTCAATTGCAGGTATGCTCCTCGTGTTTCTCTTTGGTGCAGACTTGGACTTGGAGGCAGCTTTGGGTGCTTCTTTGGGCTTAGATGTGGCAGCCCCTGTCCTAATAGCATCACCCATAAGCTTAGGTGCCTTAGGTGCTGGTGCTGCAACCTCTTCTTCCTCTTCCTCTTCCATGATGGAAGCCTTTCCAAGCACTCTGGCTACGGTCTTCTTGACCCTTTCCTTCCTTTTCTTTCCTTCAGCAGCAACTGGCTCTTTGGGAGCAGGCTTTTCAGTTGAAGCTCTGGCCTTCGACATAGGCTGCCTGCCTGCTGGCCTTTTGATCTTTAACCCTGGCTTTGTGCCCTGTGCTGGCTCAACTCTCTTTGATGTGGCTTCCTCTTCTGCCACATAATCTTCATCCTCGGAATCTGAAGTTCTCTTCTTCCTCTGTCTGGTGGCAGCTTTCGGCAGATTGCTTGGGGTACTCCTGCTGCCATCATCTGAAGAGCTGGAGGGACTAGTGCCCTCACTCATCTGCACTTGCTCTTCTGACATGTTCTGGCTATCACTCTGGTCTGACATGATGAACAAGCTGACTGCTGACCCTGTGAACAGTTTATAGATGAGGTAGAATAGATGAGCATCACAAAATGGAGATTTTTGCAAAAGAATGATCCAAAAACTTAGTTCTAGTTTCCTACTGAAATCATCTCGGATCTACCGATTTTCAAACTCGGTGATACCAAAGCAGTTTTGGAACCTAAACTAGTGAACTCGGTTGGACCGAGTCACAGTTCGGTGGCACCGAGACTGCTAGGGTTTCACAAAGTTCCAAAATCGGTCACACCGATAAGTAATTCTCGGTCAGACCGAGTCTCACTTGTGCAATGACATAAGCCAAATCGGTGGGACCGAGTTTTTCAACTCGGTGGGTCCGAGATGGTTTTGGCGGAAACCTAAACCTAGAATTTTCGAATCAAACCTAATCTACGAGTTCATTGTCTGGATAGAAGTTTATCAAACGTGGCTAGAATCAATATGATCACAATGTGCTAGGAATCGGATTGGGGAATAGCACAAATATCGAGTCCATACCCTAGTTCGGCGGAGACTCGCTACGGCGGCAACGGCGGGGTAGAATTCCCGTTGACGGTGATTGAGACCAGCGACTGGAGGCGGTTGGCGGCGAGAAGACGATCCGGAGACCACGTTGGTAGAGCAGGCTATCGAGCGGGCGAAGGGGTTCGGAGAAATTTCCAAATTTTGCCCGTGACTATATATAGCCCGACCCTGTCGGTGTGACCGAGTGGAACAACTCGGTGGCACCAAGATTCATAACTGCAAGCAGTTATTGAAACTCGATGTGACCGAAAAGTTCAAATCGGTTGCACCGAGATCGAAAACCTAGATCAACTTAATGATCTCGGTAGGACCGAAAGTGGGGTATCGGTCAGACCGAGAATCATAAAGAGGTTTTGGAAGTTTAAGTCTATGACGAATCGGGGACTCCGAGCGCTCCTCACACAGAGTGGTTCGAATCTGACTTGATCAAATTTTGTGATGTAGCATGAATAGAGTTTGAGACGAGAAAAGCATAAATAGCTAGAGGAGGTTCTTAGGCGTTCTTGTCCATCCACTTGGCAGAAGGAAATAAAACCAAGCAATCAAAACAACAAGTGGATGTCCTCGAATGAGTAAAATATGCAACCAGCATGCTCACACAATAAGATGGCAAATGAAATATGTGACAAGGCATGCACAACCAATTCTAGCATCTATCAAGCAATTTGCGATGACAAGGTCATCTATATATGAGTATATTGACTTAGGAGTCAAGTGAGAACACTTGATCATAGGTCATACTCATCGTTTAAGCTCAAGTGGGGTTACCACTTTTACATAAAGCATTGTTGTGTTCACATCTTTAGAGTTGCTTTAGCTCAAGTCTTAGAGTAAAGCTCCCCCTAGATGTGATATCCCCCCTTAGAGGGATGAACTAACCTCGGGTTTTGTCGATGATGACTTCATGTAGATGTTGAAGATGTGGATGCTCAATGTTGATGTAGATCACTTGGAGCTATCCATTTGAGTGAATTGCACTTTCAATACCTACATGGGTTAGTCCCACAAGGAACAAACAAGGATATCCATAGACATAGAGTGATGCACACACAAGATGATGTCCATGAAAACTTTTAGGTTACCTTGTCCCTTGTCTTACCAACAAGAGGGTTTGTGACTCCTTGAACTAGTGCAAGATGTGGAAGTTGATTGCACTTGTTCTTGCCAAAATGATAAGAGTGAAGTATGTTGGCGGAGTCACCCTCAAGAACTCTCTAGTTCTTCTTCTTTTGGATCCACACCATCTTGATGGGAATCCTTGGAGTTGTAGTCGTACTTGATGAAGTGGAACTTGAAGTAGTCTTGGGAATCCACTTGACTAAGGTCTTAGGAGCTTCTTCAAATGCATCAATTTCCTCTTGAAGCTTGTCCTTGCCTTTTTGCTTGTAGTCTTGTGGTGGAAGATCATCTTGAGCTTGTGTCCCCTTGAAAGAAGTATCATACTTCTCTTGTTGAGGAACAAACTTTGTCTTGGGGTATTGATCTTCTTCCCACTCAACTCCATTGGCATTGAACTTTCGTTCAAAACCAACACCTTGATTCTTCCGGTGCATTCCTTGCTTGCGCACAATTTCCTCGAATTGCTTACTCCCGGCAAGGCTTTTGTACACTCCTTTCTCTATAATTCCCTTCAATAAGCTATTTTCTTGCTCAAGTGTAACTTGGCTAAGAGAATCATTAGTGGAATCAAGAGAACTACTAGAAGCAACAATATTGGATTTAGCATGATCATTGTTACTGCTAGAGGAAGAATCTTTCTTGTTCTTGTTACTAGACTTGACTTGAGGCATGTAAGTGGATAAGAGTAAACGCTTGGCAATGTAAGAAGAACTTTTCTTGCGGAGATCATCATTGATTGCTTTTAAGAACTCATGCTCTTGCTCAAGATTGAGCTTTTCAAAGCGTAATTTCTCATGAGCTCTTAAAAGTTCTCGATGATCTTCGAAGATAGTTTCATGAGCTAACTTAAGAGTGTTTAGTTCTTTAGTTAGAGCCTCAATCTTCTCCTTATCATTGTCATTCGTTTTATCTTGATTAGCATGATTAATTGACGTTTCATCATAGTATTCATCACTAGAGTTGTCAACAAGCAAATCATCACCTAACAAGTCATCTTCATCACTATTGAAATCAACATACTCGGGGTGTGTTACCTTAGGACCTTTGGCCATGAAGCATCTTCCAATTCCTTCATTTGGTGAGTCAAATATGTCGTAGGAGTTGGTTGACACAAGTGCTAGACCGGCAACACCTTCATCTTGAGTATCTTCGGAGTCGGAGTGATAACTTCTCTCGGAGTGGCTGTCGGAGTCGGAGCCGGATACCCATTCACCAACATGAGCTTGATGTCTTCGTTTTGTGTAGCTCCTTGATGATTTTTCCTTCCTTTCCGAATCCTTGCTTCTCCGTGAGTATCTTCGTTCATAACGATCATCTCTACTCCTTCTCTCTCTTGGTGGTGATTCTTTGCTTCTTCTTTTTGGAGAATCTTCTCTTCTCTTGTAGGGAGCCGTACACTCATTGGAATAGTGTCCGGGTCTTCCACAACTGTAGCAGTTTCGCTCTCGACTAGAAGATCTTTTGTCATTGTAGGACCTTGACTTGAAGCTTCTATCTTTGCTTCTACTCTTGTAGAACTTGTTGAAGTTCTTCACCATTAAGCTCAATTCTTCATTGAAGTTTTGTTTCTCACTTGATGATGTAGGGGCTTCACATGAGGCTTTGTAGGCACCACTTGATTTGTTGTGAAGTTCCTCTTTATCCTTAAGTGACATCTCATGAGCAACAATTCTTCCAATCACCTCCGTTGGCTTGAGATCTTTGTAATTGGGCATCATTTGGATCAATGTGCACACGGTATCATATTTTCCATCCAAGGCTCTTAGAATCTTCTTGATGATGAATCTATCGGTCATCTCTTCACTTCCTAAGCCGGCAATCTCATTTGTGATGAGAGCAAGCCTAGAGTACATTTCAGCGACACCTTCACCATCCTTCATTTTGAACTTGTCAAGTTGACTTTGAAGCACATCCAACTTGGATTCCTTGACGGAGTCGGTACCTTCGTGCATATCAATCAAAGTGTCCCAAATTTCCTTTGCATTCTCAAGACGGCTGATTTTGTTGAATTCTTCGGGGCACAATCCGTTGAAGAGAATATCACAAGCTTGAGCATTGTATTGCAACATCTTCAACTCATCCGCGGTAGCTTCACGGTTTGGTTCTTTCCCATCAAAGAAGTCACCTTGCAAACCAACACACACAATAGCCCAAACGGCGGGGTTATGTCCAAGAATATGCATTTTCATTTTATGCTTCCAACTAGCAAAATTAGTACCATCAAAGTAAGGACCTCTACGGTGATAATTTCCCTCGCTAGACGCCATACTCTCCTAGGTTGTGAAACCAAGGCTATGACCACCAAAAGCTATGGAGATCAAAGCAAATGGAGACCAAAGCTCTGATACCACTTGTAGGATCGAAAGTATGTCTAGAGGGGGGTGATTAGACTACTTGACCAAATAAAAACTTAACCTTTTCCCAATTTTAGTTCTTGGCAGATTTTAGCTATTGTAGGACAAGTCAAGCAATCATCACACAATTCAAGCAAGCATGCAAAGAGTATATTGGCAGCGGAAAGTAAAGCATGCAACTTGCAAGAATGTAAAGGGAAGGGTTTGGAGAATTCAAACGCAATTGGAGACACGGATGTTTTTCCCGTGGTTCGGATAGGTGGTGCTATCCTACATCCACGTTGATGGAGACTTCAACCCACGAAGGGTAACGGTTGCGCGAGTCCACGGAGGGCTCCACCCACAAAGGGTAACGGTTGCGCGAGTCCACGAAGGGCTCCACCCACGAAGGGTCCACGAAGAAGCAACCACCCACAAAGGGTCCACGAAGAAGCAACCTTGTCTATCCCACCATGGCCATCGCCCACGAAGGACTTGCCTCACTAGCGGTAGATCTTCACGAAGTAGGCGATCTCCTTGCCCTTACAAACTCCTTGGTTCAACTCCACAATCTTGTCGGAGGCTCCCAAGTGACACCTAGCCAATCTAGGAGACACCACTCTCCAAGAAGTAACAAATGGTGTGTAGGTAATGAACTCCTTGCTCTTGTGCTTCAAATGATAGTCTCCCCAACACTCAACTCTCTCTCATAGGATTTGGATTTGGTGGAAAGAAGATTTGAGTGGAAAGCAACTTGGGAAGGCTAGAGATCAAGATTCATATGGTAGGAATGGAATATCTTGGTCTCAACACATGAGTAGGTGGTTCTCTCTCAGAACATATGAGTTGGAATTGTGTATGTGTTCTGATGGCTCTCTCCACGAATGAAGAGGAGGTGGAGGGGTATATATAGCCTCCACACAAAATCCAACCGTTACACACAGTTTTCCAATCTCGGTGGGACCGAATCAACAAACTCGGTCGGACCGAAAAGGTAAACCTAGTGACCGTTAGAGATTTTCGGTGGGACTGACATGCAACTCGGTAGGACCGATATGGTTAGGGTTTGGGCATAACGTAATCTCGGTGAGACCGATTACACAAACTCGGTGAGACCGATTTTGGTAATTAGCTAACCAGAGAGTTGGTCAGGCAAACTCGGTGGGACCGATTTGCTCTTTCGGTGAGACCGAAAAGTTACAAAAAGGAAACACTGAATTTACATTGCAATCTCGGTGGGACCGATTCGCTCTTTCGGTGAGACCGAAAAGTTACGAAAGGGAAACAGAGAGTTTGCAATCCCATCTCGGTGAGACCGAGATCCCTATCGGTAGAACCGAATTGCTAGGGTTTGGCAGTGGCTTATGACAAGTGAAACTCGGTGGCGCCGGATAGAAAGAATCGGTATGACCGAGTTTGGCTTAGGGTTTAGGTCATAAGTGGATATGGGAAAGTAGTTGAGGGTTTTGGAGCATATCACTAAGCACATGAAGCAAGAGGCTCATTAAGCAACACCTCATCCCTCCTTGATAGTATTGGCTTTTCCTAAAGACTCAATGTGATCTTGGATCACTAAAATATAAAGTGAAGAGTCTTGAGCTTTTGAGCTTGAGCCAATCCTTTGTCCTTAGCATTTTGAGGGTTCCACTTTCACATCCATGCCATGCCAATCATTGAGCCTTCCTGAAATAATCATCTTGGAGTAGCATTAGCTCAATGAGCTATACATTGTTATGAATTACCAAAACCACCTAGGGATAGTTGCACTTTCAAATACGTCTCGCAGGTCCCATGTGTTGCCCCGGGCCTTGGTATTTTTGATTGAGTGGCGGCGGGGTGCAGGCTGAACTTCAGGCTGAAACGCCTCTCTGGCTCGGCCACGCAGTGGCCGGTCAGCCGCATCGTACACTGGTGAATGAGGTTTCAATGGTTCCTCCTCGAGGTGAGGTAGCAACCTGCGTTTTGGGCAACTCTTGGAGGGGCGCTCGAGTTCGTATTCCTCGGCCGCAAGGACTTCGGTCCATCTGTCTGCTAGCAAGTCTTGATCAGCTTGAAGCTGTTGTTGCTTTTTCTTCAGGCTATTTGTTGTGGCCATAAGCCGGCGCTTGAAGCGCTCCTGCTCAACGGGGTCCTCAGGCACGATAAATTCTTCGTCATCGAGGCTCGCCTCATCTTCGGAGAGAGGCATGTAATTGTCCTCCTCCGGCTCTCCATCTGCTGCTTGCTCTGGAGGGCTAGCTTGTTCATCTCCGGCTCTACATCGTGCTGGAGGGGATTGTGGTTGTCTTCGGCACTATCCGGAGTGTTATTATCTCCTGTGCCGGTATCACTACTTTTGCTATGGCGGGACTTAGAGAGGCGCCGTTGACGTCGGCGCTTGGGTTGCTTCTTGGAGGGGTCATCCTCCGTTGTCTCATCGTCATTTCCTTCTTTAGGGGTGTCCACCATGTATATGTCGGATGATGAGGTAGCGGTCCAGCGCCCTATGGGCGGTGGTTCCTGCTCGTCTCCTGCATCGTCGTCCATGCCGTCGATGTCTTCGGAGTCGAAGTCGAGCATGCCGGTTAAATCGTCGACAGTGGCTACTAAGTGGGTGGTGGGTGGGCAGCGAATTTCTTCGTCGTCCGCATCCCATTCTAGCCGGACATAGTTCGGCCAAGGTTCTCCTGACATGGAGAGAGACCTTAATGAATTTAGCACATCGCCAAAGGGCGAGTGCTGAAAGATATCCGCGAAGGTGAACTCCATGATCGGCAGCCAGTCGGATTCGACGGGCACGGATGTAAGCGGCTCGGAGTCCGTGGCCGGAGGTGAATTCAGTGGTTCCGCGACATGGCTCTCGTAAGGGATGAAATTGGTATTCGGCTCTATCACCA
The DNA here is from genome assembly GCF_018294505.1 of Triticum aestivum. Taxonomy (NCBI): domain Eukaryota; kingdom Viridiplantae; phylum Streptophyta; class Magnoliopsida; order Poales; family Poaceae; genus Triticum; species Triticum aestivum. The sequence goes on along the minus strand of NC_057806.1, from coordinate 101,185,173 downwards.
CTGAGAGTGCAGCCTCCATGGCGGGGTCTATCCCTCCGCTCTCGGATGGCGTGATTTGCTTCGGATTGACGACCGGAGTAGTTGTAGATGCGATCTCCCGAATATTGTCCGACGGTAGAGTTACGTCGTGCTCGTCGTGACTGTGCGGCGCACCTGGCACGGGCTCGAATCTGTCGAAGATCAAGTATCCGCGGATGTCGGCAGTGTAGTTTAAGTTTCCGAATTTGACCTAATGGCCAGGGGCGTAGCTCTCGATCTGCTCCAGATGCCAAGCGAATTGGCCCGCAGTGCGAAGCCGCCGAATACAAAGATCTGTCCGGGGAGGAAAACCTCACCCTGGACCACATCGTTACCGATGATTGAAGGAGCCATCGGGCCTTACGGTGACGGCACAGTGGAACTCTCAATGAAAGCACCAATGTCGGTGTCAAAACCGGCGGATCTCGGGTAGGGGGTCCCGAACTCTGCGTCTAAGGCGGATGGTAACAGGAGGCAGGGGACACGATGTTTACCCAGGTTCGGGCCCTCTTGATGGAGGTAATACCCTACGTCCTTCTTGATTGTTCTTGATGATATGAGCATTACAAGAGTCGATCTACCACGAGATCATAGAGGCTAAACCCTAGAAGCTAGCCTATGGTATGATTGTATGTTGTCCTACGGACTAAACCCTCTGGTTTATATAGACACCGGAGGGGGCTAGGGTTACACAGAGTCGGTTACAAGGGAGGAAATCTACATATCTGTATTGCCTAGCTTGCCTTCCACGCCAAGGAGAGTCCCATCCGGACACGGGACGAAGTCTTCACTCTTGCATCTTCATAGTCCAACAGTCCAGCCAAAGGATATAGTCCGGCTGTCTGGAGACCCCCTAATCCAGGACTCCCTCAAGGATCCCCTAGGATTTCAACAGGAAAATTGTGTTTGAGAATAGGTTCCTGTTTAAAGAATACTTCATCTATTTCCCTTCTTTCATTCATAAACATATCATTTTCATGGTCTAGAAAATATTGTTCTAAAGGATCACTAGGAGGTACGGCAATAGAAGCAAGACCAATATTTTCATCCTTACTAGGTAATTCTTCTTCACGCTGTTGTCTACTAAATTTAGAGAAATTAAATTCATGAGACATATCATCTAACCCGATAGTAACATCATCCTTTTTGCAATCTATCTTAGCATTAACAGTGTTTAAGAAGGGTCTACCAAATATAATGGGACAAAAACTATCTTGTGGGGAACCAAGAACAAGAAAATCAGCAGGATATTTAGTTTTCCCACACAAGACTTCAACATCTCTAACAATTCCCATTGGTGAAATAGTATCTATATTGGCAAGTTTAATTGTGACATCAATATCTTCTATCTTAGCAGGTGCAATATCATGCATAATTTCTTTGTATAAGTTGTAAGGTATTGCACTAGCACTAGCACCCATATCACATAAGCCATGATAACAATGATCTTATTTTAACAGAAATAACAGGCATGCCTACCATAGGTCTGTTTTTATCTTTAGCACAAGGTTTAGCAATTCTAGCAGTCTCATCAAGGAAATGAATAACATGCCCATCAATATTATCAGACAAGAGATCTTTAACAATAGCAATATTAGGTTCAACTTTAACTTGCTCAGAAGGTGTATAAGTTTTAATATTGCTTTTACGAACCACAGTTGAAGCTTTAGCATGATCCTTTATCCTAACAGGGAAAGGTGGTTTGTCAACATAAGAAGTAGGAACAATAGGATCATTATAAGTGATAGTCTTTTCTTCGACTTTAATAGGTGCAGCTACTTTTACTTCTATGGGAGGATGATATTTAAACCACTTCTCCTTGGGGAGATCAACATAAGTAACAAAAGATTCACAGAAAAAAGCTATTATCTCAGAGTCAAGTCCATATTTAGTGCTAAATTTACGGAAAACATCGGTATCCATAAAAGATTTAACACAATCAAACTTAGGTGTCATACCTGACTCCTTACCTTCGTCGAGGTCCCAATCTTCAGAACTGTGTTTAATTATTTCCAATAAATCCCATTTGAATTCAATAGTTTTCATCATAAAAGAGCCAGCACAAGAAGTATCGAGCATGGTGCGAGTGTTATCACAAAGCCGAGCATATAAATTTTGAATAATCATCTCTCTTGAGATCTCATGATTGGGGCATGAATATAACATTGATTTAAGCCTCCTCCAAGCTTGAGCGATGCTTTCTCCTTCGCGAGGCCAAAAATTATATATATAATTGCGATCACGATGAACAAGATGCATAGGATAAAACTTGTGAAGAAATTCCAATTTCAATCGTTTGTAGTTCCATGACCCCGTATCATCACATAGTCTATACCATATTAATGCATCTTCCTTCAAAGATAAAGGTAAGACCTTCTTCTTAACAACATCTCCGGGTACACCTGCAAGCTTAAATAATCCACAAACTTCATCCACATATATTACGTGCTCATCAGGATGCATTGTTCCGTCTCCTGCAAAAGGATTATCTAGCAGTTTTTCTATCATACCCAAAGGAATTTCAAAGCAGACATTTTCATTTTCATTTTCAGTAGGTTCAATAGGTTGAGGAGCAACTCTTTGCTCTACTGGTCTGGGTGAAGATACCCCGAACAAAGCCCTCGGAGGATTACTTTCCATAGTAACAAGTGACAGTAAATTTCAGCACACTATATAAATTTTCCTTACCAAATTTCACCTACCAAAGGCGTTTCACTCCCCGGCAACGGCGCCAGAAGAGAGTCTTGATGACCCACACGTATAGGGGATCTATCGTTGTCCTTTCGATAAGTAAGAGTGTCGAACCCAACGAGGAGCAGAAGGAAATGATAAGCGGTTTCCAGCAAGGTATTCTCTGCAAGTACTAAAATAAGTGGTAACAGATAGTTTTGTGATAGGATAATTTATAACGAGCAACAAGTAACAAAAGTAAATAAAGTGCAGAAAGGTGGCCCAATCCTTTTTGTAGCAAAGGACAAGCCTGGACAAACTCTTAATAGAGAAAAGCGCTCCCGAGGGCACATGGGAATATCGTCAAGCTAGTTTTCATCACGTTCATATGATTCATGTTTGGTACTTTGATAATTTGGTATGTGGGTGGACCGGTGCTTGGGTACTGTCCTTACTTGGACAAGCATCCCACTTATGATTAACCTCTATTGCAAGCATCCACAACTACAACAAAAGTATTAAGGTAAATCTAACCATAGCATGAAACATATGGATCCAAATCAGCCCCTTATGAAGCAACGCATAAACTAGGGTTTAAGCTTCTGTCACTCTAGCAACCCATCATCTACTTATTACTTCCCAATGCCTTCCTCTAGGCCCAAATAATGGTGAAGTGTTATGTAGTCGACGTTCACATAACACCACTAGAGGAGAGACAACATACATCTCATCAAAATATCGAACGAATACCAAATTCACATGACTACTAATAGCAAGACTTCTCCCATGTCCTCAGGAACAAACGTAACTACTCACAAAGCATATTCATGTTCATAATCAGAGGGGTATTAATATGCATATATGATCTGAACATATGATCTTCCACCAAATAAACCAACTAGCATCAACTACAAGGAGTAATTAACACTACTAGCAACCTACTAGCACCAATCCCGGACTTGGAGACAAGAATTGGATACAAGAGATGAACTAGGGTTTTGAGAGGAGATGGTGCTGGTGAAGATGTTGATGGAGATTGCCCTCTCCCGATGAGAGGAGCGTTGGTGATGACGATGGCGATGATTTCCCCCTCTCGGAGGGAAGTTTCACCGACAGAACAACTCCACAAGAGCCCTAGATTGGTTCCGCCAAGTTTCCGCCTCGTGGCGGCGGAGTTTTCGTCTGAGAAGATGGCTTATGATTTTTTCCTCATCGAAAGACTCCATATAGCAGAAGATGGCCATCGGAGGGCCACCAAGGGGCCCACGAGGTAGGGGGCGTGCCCCCCACCCTCGTGGGCAGGGTGTGGCCCCCTTGGTGAACTTCTTGCGCTCAGTATTTTTTATATATTCTGAAAACGTCTTCCATGAAGTTTCAGGACTTTTGGAGCTGTGCAGAATAGGTCTCTAATATTTGCTCCTTTTCCAGTCCAGAATCCCGGCTGTCGGCATTCTCCCTCTTTATTGAAACCTTGTAAAATAAGAGAGAATAGGCATAAGTATTGTGACATAATGTGTAATAACATCCCATAATGCAATAAATATCGATATAAAAGCATGATGCAAAATGGACGTATCAGAGAACTTGACACTTAATTTAATTAAAATGAATCAACCGCGTGTGTAGCCGTGATGGTCCCTTTTCGGCGGAGTCCGGGAAGAGAACACGGTCTCATGTTATGCTTTAACGTAAGTAGCTTCAGGATCACTTCTTGATCACTATTAGCTTCTCGACCGTGCGTTGCTTCTCTTCTCGCTCTCTTTTGAGTAAGTTAGCCACCATATATGCTAGTGCTTGCTGCTGCTCCACCTCACTACCTTTTTCCTACCCATAAGCTTAAATAGAATTGATCTTGCGGGTGTGAGATTCCTGAGTTCTCGTGGCTCACAGATACTTCCAAATAGATGCTGGTGCCGATGATACCAATGCAGGTGACACAACCGAGCTCAAGTGGGAGCTCGATGAAGATCTTGATCATTGTGTTGTGTCTTTTCCAGTTGATCAGTAGTGGAGCCCAGTTGGGACGGTCGGGGATCTAGCAATTGGGGTTGTCTTCTTTAATTTTGGTTCCGTAGTCGGACCTTGTTTGTATTCTGGATGAAGTATGTTTAACTTATATTTGTGTGAAGTGGCGATTGTAAGCCGACTCTTTATCCCTTTCTTATTCAGTACATGGGATTGTGTGAAGATTACCCCTCTTGCGACAAACCTACCATGTGGCTATGCCTCAAAGACGTGCCCCGACACGTGGGAGATATAGCCGCATTGTAGGTGTTACAAGTTGGTAATCAGAGCCTTCCTCATAGTTTGTAGGTTCGTCATGGTCAAGTAACATGACCTCCAGAACAGGATTACCGTACGACTGTGGTGCGGATCTTACTCTGGTTGACCTACGAGGTTCGATAGTAACTTGATCTGAAGTTTCATGATCATCATCATTGGCTTCCTCACTAATTGGTGTAGGTGTCATAGGAACCGGTTTCTGTGATGGACTACTTTCCCATAAGGGAGGAGGTACAGTTACCTCATCAAGTTCTACTTTCGTCCCACTCACTTCTTTCGGGGAAACTCCCTCTCTATAAAGGATCCATTCTTAGCAACAAATGTCTTGCCTTCGGATCTATGATAGAAGGTGTACCGAACAGTCTCCTTTGGGTATACTTGATACTCTCCAACGTATCTATAATTTTTGATTGTTCCATGCTATATTATATTCTATTTTGGACATTATTGGGCTTTATTATACACTTTTATATTATTTTTGGGACTAACCTATTAACCGGAGGCCCAGCCCAGAATTGCTGTTTTTTTGCCTATTTTAGAGTTTCGGAGAAAAAGAATATCAAACGGAGTCCAAACGGAATGAAACCTTCGGGAACGTGAGTTTTGGAACGAACGTGATCCAGAGGACTTATTGTTGGGGAACGTAGTAATTTCAAAAAAATTCCTACGCACACGCAAGATCATGGTGATGCATAGCAACGAGGGGAGCGTGTGATCTACGTACCCTTGGTAGATCGACAACAGAAGCATTTGGTTGATATAGTCGTACATCTTCACGGCCCGACCGATCAAGCACCGAAACTATGGCACCTCCGAGTTTTAGCACACGTTCAGCTCGATGACGATCCCCGGACTCCGATCCAGCAAAGTGTCGGGGAAGAGTTCCGTCAGCACGACGGCGTGGTGACGACCTTGATGCACTATTGTCGCAGGGCTTCGCCTAAGCATCACTACAATATTATCGAGGACTATGGTGGCTGGGGGCGCCGCACACGGCTAAGAATAAGATCACGTGGATCAACTTGTGTCTTTCTGGGGTGCCCCTGCCTCCGTATATAAAGGACTAAAGGGGGGGGTGGGCCGGCCTAGGAGAGGCGCGCCAGGAGAGTCCTACTCCCTCTGGGAGTAGGATTCCCCCCCCCCAATCCTAGTTGGAATAGGATTCGCGGAGGGGGGGGGGGGAAGAGAGAGAGGGGCCGGCCCCCTCTCCTTGTCCTATTCGGACCAAGGGAGGGGAGGGGCGCGCGGCCCATGTTGGGCTGCCTCTTCTCTTTTCCACTAAGGCCCACTATGGCCCATATAGCTCCCGGGGGGTTCCGGTAACCTCCCGGTACTCCGGTAAAATCCCGATTTCACCCGGAACACTTCCGATATCCAAACATAGGCTTCCAATATATCAATCTTTATGTCTCGACCTTTTCGAGACTCCTCGTCATGTCCGTGATCACATCCGGGACTCCGAACAAACTTCGGTACATCAAAATGCATAAACTCATAATATAACTGTCATCGTAACCTTAAGCGTGCGGATCCTACGGGTTTGAGAACAATGTAGACATGACCGAGACATGTCTCCGGTCAATAACCAATAGCGGGACTTGGATGCCCATATTGGCTCCTACATATTCTACGAAGATCTTTATCGGTCAGACCGCATAACAACATACATTGTTACCTTTGTCATCGGTAAGTTACTTGCCCGAGATTCGATCGTCGGTATTCCAATACCTAGTTCAATCTCGTTATCGGCAAGTCTCTTTACTCGTTCTGTAATACACCATCCCGCAACTAACTCATTAGTTGCAATGCTTGCAAGGCTTAAGTGATGTGCATTCCCGAGAGGGCCCAGAGATACCTCTCCGACAATCGGAGTGACAAATCCTAATCTCGAAATACGCCAACCCAACATGTACCTTTGGAGACACCTGTAGAGCACCTTTATAATCACCCAGTTACGTTGTGACGTTTGGTAGCACACAAAGTGTTCCTCCAGCACACGGGAGTTGTATAATCTCATAGTCATAGGAACATGTATAAGTCATGAAGAAAGCAATAGCAACATACTAAATGATCGGGTGCTAAGCTAATGGAATGGGTCATGTCAATCAGATCATTCAACTAATGATGTGATCTCGTTAATCAAATAACAACTCTTTGTCCATGGTTAGGAAACATAACCATCTTTGATTAACGAGCTAGTCAAGTAGAGGCATACTAGTGACACTCTGTTTGTCTATGCATTCACACATGTATTGTGTTTCCGGTTAATACAATTCTAGCATGAATAATAAACATTTATCATGATATAAGGAAATAAATAATAACTTTATTATTGCCTCTAGGGCATATTTCCTTCAGTCTCCCACTTGCACTAGAGTCAATAATCTAGATCACATCGCCATGTGATTTAACATCAACAGTTCACATCTTTATGTGATTGGTTCACATCTCCATGTGACTAACACCCAAAGGGTTTACTAGATTCAATAATCTAGTTCACATCGCTATGTGATTAAGACCCAAAAAGTGATCATGTTTTGCTTGTGAGAGAAGTTTAGTCAACGGGTCTGTCACATTCAGATCCGCATGTATTTTGCAAATTTCGATGTCAACAATGCTCTGCATGGAGCTACTCTAGCTAATTGCTCCCACTTTCAATATGTATCCAGATTGAGACTTAGAATCATCTGGATCAGTGTCAAAACTTGCATCGACGTAACCCTTTACGACGAACCTTTTGTCACCTCCGCTATCGAGAAACATGTCCTTATTCCAGTAAGGATAATTTTGACCGCTGTCCATTGATCTACTCCTAGATCACTATTGTACTCCCTTGCCAAACTCAGTGGTAGGGAATACAATAGATCTGGTACACAGCATGGCATACTTTATAGAACCTATGACCAAGGCATAGGGAATGACATTCATTTTCTTTCTATCTTCTGCCGTGGTCGGGCTTTGAGTCTTACTCAATTTCACACCTTGTAACATAGGCAAGAAACTCTTTCTTTGACTGTTCCATTTTTGAACTACTTCAAATCTTGTCAAGGTATGTATTTATTGAAAAAACTTATCAAGCGTCTTGATCTATCTCTATAGATCTTGATGCTCAATATGTAAGCAACTTCACCGAGGTCTTTCTTTGAAAAACTCCTTTCAAACACTCCTTTATGCTTTGCAGAATAATTCTACATTATTTCCGATCAACAATATGTCATTCACATATACTTATCAGAAATGCTGTAGTGCTCCCACTCACTTTCTTGTAAATACAGGCTTCACCGCAAGTCTGTATAAAACTATATCCTTTGATCAACTTATCAAAGCGTATATTCCGACTCCGAGATGCTTGCACCAGTCCATAGATGGATCGTTGGAGCTTGCATATTTTGTTAGCACCTTTAGGATTGACAAAACCTTCTGGTTGCATCATATACAACTCTTCTTCCAGAAATCCATTCAGGAATGCAGTTTTGACATCCATCTGCCAAATTTCATAATCATAAAATGCGGCAATTGCTAACATGATTCGGACAGACTTAAGCATCGCTACGGGTGAGAAGGTCTCATCGTAGTCAATACCTTGAACTTGACGAAAACCTTTTGCGACAAGTCGAGCTTTGTAGACAGTAATATTACCGTCAGCGTCAATCTTCTTCTTGAAGATCCCTTTATTCTCAATTGCTTGCCGATCATCGGGCAAGTCAACCAAAGTCCATACTTTGTTCTCATACATGGATCCCATCTCAGATTTCATGGCTTCAAGCCACTTTGCGGAATCTGGGCTCACCATCGCTTCTTCATAGTTCGTAGGTGCATCATGATCTAGTAGCATGACTTGCAGAACAGGATTACCGTACCACTCTGGCGCGGATCTTACTCTGGTTGATCTACGAGGTTCAGTAGTATCTTGTTCTGAAGTTTCATGATCATCATCATTAGCTTCCTCACTCACTGGTGTAGGTGTCACAGAAACAGTTTTCTATGATGCACTACTTTCCAATAAGGGAGCAGGTACAGTTACCTCGTCAAGTTCTACTTTCCTCCCACTCGCTTCTTTCGAGAGAAACTCCTTCTCTAGAAAGTTTCCGAACTTAGCAACAAAAGTCTTGCCTTCAGATCTGTGATAGAAGGTGTATCCAATAGTCTCCTTTGGATATCCTATGAAGACACATTTCTCCGATTTGGGTTCGAGCTTATCAGGTTGAAGCTTTTTCACATAAGCATCACAGCCCCAAACTTTCAGAAACGACAACTTTGGTTTCTTGCCAAACCACAATTCATAAGGCGTCGTCTCAACGGATTTAGATGGTGCCCCATTTAACGTGAATGCAGCTGTCTCTAATGCATAACCCCAAAACGATAGTGGTAGATCGGTAAGAGACATCATAGATTGCACTATATCCAATAAAGTGCGGTTATGATGTTCGGACACACCATTATGCTATGGTGTTCCATGTGGCATGAGTTTGTGAAACTATTCCACATTGTTTTAATTGAAGACCAAACTCGTAACTCAAATATTTGTTTCCGCGATCAGATCGTAGAAACTTTATTTTCTTGTCACGATGACTTTCCACTTCACTCTGAAATTCTTTGAACTTTTCAAATGTTTCAGACTTATGTTTCATCAAGTAGATATACCCATATCTGCTCAAATCATTTGTGAAGTTCAGAAAATAACGATACTTGCCGTGAGCCTTAACACTCATCGGACCGCATACATCAGTATGTATTATTTCCAGTAAGTCAGTTGCTCGCTCCGGAGAACGGAGTCTTAGTCATCTTGCCCATGAGGCATGGTTCGCAAGCATCAAGTGATTCATAATCAAGTGATTCCAAAATCCCATCAGCATGGAGTTTCTTCATGCGCTTTACACCAATATGACCTAAACGGCAGTGCTCAAATAAGTTGCACTATCATTATTAACTTTGCATCTTTTGGTTTTAATATAATGATTATGTGTATCACTATGATCGAGATCCAACGAACTTTTTTCATTGGGTGTGTAACCATATAAGGTTTTATTCATGTAAATAGAACAACAATTTATTCTCTTACTTAAATGAATAACTGTATTACAATAAACATGATCAAATCATATTCATGCTTAACACAAACACCAAATAACACTTATTTAGGTTCAACACTAATCCCGAAAGTATAGGGAGTGTGCGATGATGATCATATCAATCTTGGAACCACTTCCAACACACATCGTCACTTCACCCTTAACTAGTCTCTGTTCATTCTGCAACTCCCGTTTTGAGTTACTACTCTTAGCAACTGATCCAGTATCAAATACTGAGGGGTTGCTATAAACACTAGTAAAGTACACATCAATAACATGTATATCAAATATACTTATGTTCACTTTGCCATCCTTCTTATCCGCCAATCACTTGGGATAGTTCCGCTTCCAGTGACCAGTTCCTTTGCAGTAGAAGCACTTAGTCTCAGGCTTAGGATCAGACTTGGGCTTCTTCACTTGAGCAGCAACTTGCTTGCCGTTCTTCTTGAAGTTCCCCTTCTTCCCTTTGCCCTTTTCTTGAAACTAGTGGTCTTGTCAACCATCAACACTTGATGTTTTTCTTGATTTCTACCTTCGTTGATTTCAGCATCACGAAGAGCTTGGGAGTTGTTTCCGTTATCCCTTGCATATTATAGTTCATCACGAAGTTCTACTAACTTGGTGATGGTGACTAGAGAATTCTGTCAATCACTATCTTATCTGGAAGATTAACTCCCACTTGATTCAAGCGATTGTAGTACCCAGACAATCTGAGCACATGCTCACTAGTTGAGCGATTCTCCTCCATCTTTTAGCTATAGAACTTGTTGGAGACTTCATATCTCTCAACTCGGGTATTTGCTTGAAATATTAACTTCAACTCCTGGAACATCTCATATGGTCCATGACGTTCAAAACGTCTTTGAAGTCCTGATTCTAAGCCATTAAGCATGGTGCACTAAACTATCAAGTAGTCATCATATTGAGCTAGCCAAATGTTCATAATGTCTGCATCTGCTCCTGCAATAGGTCTGTCACCTAGCGGTGCATCAAGGGCATAATTCTTCTGTGCAGCAATGAGGATAAACCTCAGATCACGGATCCAATCCGCATCATTGCTACTAACATCTTTCAACACAATTATCTCTAGGAACATATAAAATAAACACAGGGAAGCAACAACGCGAGCTATTGATCTACAACATAATTTGCAAAATACTACCAGGACTAAGTTCATGATAAATTTAAGTTCAATTAATCATATTACTTAAGAACTCCCACTTAGATAGACATCCCTCTAATCCTCTAAGTGATTACGTGATCCAAATCAACTAAACCATGTCCGATCATCACGTGAGATGGAGTAGTTTCATCGGTGAACATCGCTATGTTGATCATATCTGCTATATGATTCACGCTCGACCTTTCGGTCTCCGTGTTCCGAGGCCATATCTGTATATGCTTGGCTCGTCAAGTATAACCTGAGTATTCCGCATGTGCAACTGTTTTGCACCCGTTGTATTTGAACGTAGAGCCTATCACACCCGATCATCATGTGGTGTATCAGCACGAAGAACTTTCACAACGGTGCATACTCAGGGAGAACACTTCTTGATAATTTAGTGAGAGATCATCTTATAATGCTACCGTCAATCAAAGCAAGATAAGATGCATAGAAGATAAACATCACATGCAATCAAAATATGTGACATGATATGGCCATTATCATCTTGTGCCTTTGATCTCCATCTCCAAAGCATCGTCATGATTTCCATCGTCACCGGCATGACACCATGATCTCCATCATCTTGATCTATATCAATATGTCGTCACATGGTCGTCTCGCCAACTATTGCTCTTGTAACTATTGCTATCGCATAGCGATAAAGTAAAGCAATTATTTGGTGCTTGCATCTTATGCAATAAAGAGACAACCATAAGGCTTTTGCCAGTTGCCGATAACTTCAACAAAACATGATCATCTCATACAACAACTTATATCTCATCACGTTTTGACCATATCACATCACAACATGCCCTGCAAAAACAAGTTAGACGTCCTCTACTTTGTTGTTGCAAGTTTTACGTGGCTGCTACGGGCTTAAGAAAGAACCAATCTTACCTACGCATCAAAACCACAATGATAGTTTGTCAAGTTGGTGTTGTTTTAACCTTCGCAAGGACCGGGCGTAGCCACACTCAGTTCAACTAAAGTTGGAGAAACTGTCACCCGCAAGCCACCTATGTGCAAAGCACGTCGGGAGAACCGGTCTCGCGTAAGCGTACGCGTAATGTCGGTCCGGGCCGCTTCATCCAACAATACCGCCGAACCAAAGTATGACATGCTGGTAAGCAGTATGACTTATATCGCCCACAACTCACTTGTGTTCTACTCGTGCATATAACATCAACATATAAAACCTAGGCTCGGATGCCACTGTTGGGGAACGTAGTAATTTCAAAAAAATTCCTACACACACGCAAGATCATGGTGATGCATAGCAACGAGGGGAGAGTGTGATCTACGTACCCTTGGTAGGTCGACAACGGAAGCGTTTGGTTGATGTAGTCGTACGTCTTCACGACCCGACCGATCAAGCACCGAAACTACGGCACCTCCGAGTTTTAGCACACGTTTAGCTCGATGACGATCCCCGGACTCCGATCCAGCAAAGTGTCGGGGAAGAGTTCCGTCAGCATGACGGCGTGGTGATGATCTTGATGCACTACTGTCGCAGGGCTTCGCCTAAGCACCACTACAATATTATCGAGGACTATGGTGGCTGGGGGCGCCGCACACGGCTAAGAATAAGATCACGTGGATCAACTTGTGTCTTTCTGGGGTGCCCCTGCCTCCATATATAAAGGACTAAAGGGGGGGGTGCGGCCAGCCTAGGAGAGGCGCGCCAGGAGAGTCCTACTCCCTCTGGGAGTAGGATCCCCCCAATCCTAGTTGGAATAGGATTCGCGGAGGGGGAAAAGAGAGAGAGGGGCCGGCCCCCTCTCCTTGTCCTATTCGGACCAAGGGAGGGGAGGGGCGCGGCCCATGTTGGGCTGCCTCTTCTCTTTTCCACTAAGGCCCACTATGGCCCATATAGCTCCCGGGGGGTTCCGGTAACCTCCCGGTACTCCGGTAAAATCCCGATTTCACCCGGAACACTTCCGATATCCAAACATAGGCTTCCAATATATCAATCTTTATGTCTTGACCATTTCGAGACTCCTCGTCATGTCCGTGATCACATCTGGGACTCCGAACAAACTTCGGTACATCAAAATGCATAAACTCATAATATAACTATCATCGTAACCTTAAGCGTGCGGACCCTACGGGTTCGAGAACAATGTAGACATGACCGAAACATGTCTCCGGTCAATAACCAATAGCGGGACCTGGATGCCCATATTGGCTCCTACATATTGTACGAAGATCTTTATCGGTCAGACCGCATAACAACATATGTTGTTCCCTTTGTCATCGGTATGTTACTTGCCCGAGATTCGATCGTCGGTATTCCAATACCTAGTTCAATCTCGTTACCGGCAAGTCTCTTTACTCGTTCTGTAATACATCATCCCGCAACTAACTCATTAGTTGCAATGCTTGCAAGGCTTAAGTGATGTGCATTCCCGAGAGGGCCCAGAGATACCTCTCCGACAATCGGAGTGACAAATCCTAATCTCGAAATATGCCAACCCAACATGTACCTTTGGAGACACCTGTAGAGCACCTTTATAATCACCCAGTTACGTTGTGACGTTTGGTAGCACACAAAGTGTTCCTCCGGCACACGGGAGTTGTATAATCTCATAGTCATAGGAACATGTATAAGTCATGAAGAAAGCAATAGCAACATACTAAACGATCGGGTGCTAAGCTAATGGAATGGGTCATGTCAATCAGATCATTCAACTAATGATGTGATCCTGTTAATCAAATAACAACTCTTTGTCCATGGTTAGGAAACATAACCATCTTTGATTAACGAGCTAGTCAAGTAGAGGCATACTAGTGACACTCTGTTTGTCTATGTATTCACACATGTATTGTGTTTCCGGTTAATACAATTCTAGCATGAATAATAAAAATTTATCATGATATAAGGAAATAAATAATAACTTTATTATTGCCTCTAGGGCATATTTCCTTCACTTATACCCTACGTCAAGAAAGCAACCAGGAAGGCACGAGGTAGGGGGGCGCGCCTACCCCCCCCCCCCAGGCACGCCCTCCACCCTCGTGGGGCCCATGTTGCTCCACCGACGTACTTCTTCCTCCTATATATGCCTATGTACCCCCAAACTGCTAGATCCGGAGCCAAAACCCTAATTCCACCGCCGCAACCTTCTGTACCCGTGAGATCCCATTTTGGGGCCTTTTCCGGAGATTTGCCGGAGGGGGCATCGATCACGGAGGGCTTCTACGTGAACACCATAGCGTCTCCGATGCTGTGTGAGTAGTTCGCCTCAGACCTTCGGGTCCATAGTTATTAGCTAGATGGCTTATTCTCTCTTTTTGGATCTCAATACAATGTTCTCCCCCTCTCTTGTGGAGATCTATTCGATGTAATCTTCATTTGCGGTGTGTTTGTTGAGACCGATGAATTGTGGGTTTATGATCAAGTTTATCTATGAACAATATTTGAATCTTCTCTGAATTATTTTATGTATGATTGGTTATCTTTGCAAGTCTCTTCAAATTATCAGTTTGGTTTGGCCTACTAGATTGATCTTTCTTGCAATGGGAGAAGTGCTTAGCTTTGGATTCAATCTTGAGGTGTCCTTTCCCAGTGACAGTAGGGGCAGCAAGGCACGTATTGTATTGTTGCCATCGAGGATAACAAGATGGGGTTTATATCATATTGCATGAGTTTATCCCTCTACATCATCTCATCTTGCTTAAAGCGTTACTCTGTTCTTTTGAACTTAATACTCTAGATGCATGCTGGATAGTGGTCGATGTGTGGAGTAATAGTAGTAGATGCAGGCAGGAGTCAGTCTACTTGTCTCGGACGTGATGCCTATATACATGACAATACCTAGATATTCTCATAACTATGCTCAATTCTGCCAATTTCTCAACAGTAATTTGTTTACCCACCGTAATACTTATGCTCTCGAGAGAAGCCACTAGTGAAACCTATGCCCACCGGGTCTATTTTCTATCATATTAATCTTCCGTTAACAAGCTATCTCTTGCACCGTTTTTGTTGGGGAACGTAGCAGAAATTCAAAATTTTCCTACGTGTCACCAAGATCTATCTATGGAGAAACCAGCTACGAGTAGAAGGAGAGTGCATCTACATACCCTTGTAGATCGCTAAGCGGAAGCGTTCAAGTGAACGGGGTTGGTGGAGTCGTACTCGTCGTGATTCGGATCACCGATGATCCTAGTGCCGAACGGACGGCACCTCCGCGTTCAACACACGTACAGCTCGACGATGTCTCCCACGCCTTGATCCAGCAAGGAGAGAGGGAGAGGTTGAGGAAGACTCCATCCAGCAGCAGCACAACGGCGTGGTGGTGATGGAGGAGCGTGGCAATCCTGCAGGGCTTCGCCAAGCACCTACGGGAGAGGAGGAGGTGTCACGGGAGGGAGGGAGGCGCCAAGGGCTCAGGTATGGATGCCCTCCCTCCCCTCCACTATATATAGGGGCAGGGGAGAGGGGGGAGGCGCAGCCTTGCCCCTTCCTCCAAGGAAGGGGTGCGGCTAAGAGGGGGGAGGAGTCCATCCTCCCCAAGGCACCTCGGAGGTGCCTTCCCCCTTAAGGACTCTCCCCTTTTTCCTATATCTTGGTGCATGGGCCTCTAGGGGCTGGTGCCCTTGGCCCATGTAGGCCAAGGCGCACCCCCTACAGCCCATGTGGCCCCCCGGGGCAGGTGGCCCCACCCGGTGGGCCCCCGGGACCCTTCCGGTGGTCCCGGTACAATACCGATGACCCCGAAACTTGTCCCGATGGCCGAAACAGGACTTCCTATATATAAATCTTTACCTCCGGACCATTCCGGAACTCCTCGTGACGTCCGGGATCTCATCCGGGACTCCGAACAACATTCGGTAACCACATACAAACTTCCTTTATAACCCTAGCGTCATCGAACCTTAAGTGTGTAGACCCTACGGGTTCGGGAGACATGCAGACATGACCGAGACGTTCTCCGGTCAATAACCAACAGCGGGATCTAGATACCCATGATGGCTCCCACATGTTACACGATGATCTCATCGGATGAACCACGATGTCAAGGACTTTATCAATCCCGTATTCAATTCCCTTTGTCTATCGGTATGTTACTTGCCCGAGATTCGATCGTCGGTATCCAATACCTTGTTCAATCTCGTTACCGGCAAGTCACTTTACTCGTTCCGTAACACATCATCCCGTGATCAACTCCTTGGTCACATTGCGCATATGATGATGTCCTACCGAGTGGGCCCAGAGATACCTCTCCGTTTACACGGAGTGACAAATCCCAGTCTCGATCCGCATAAAACAAGATACTTTCAGAGATACCTGTAGTGCACCTTTATAGTCACCCAGTTACGTTGTGACGTTTGATACACCCAAAGCACTCCTACGGTATCCAGGAGTTACACGATCTCATGGTCAAAGGAAGAGATACTTGACATTGGCAAAGCTCTAGCAAACGAACTACACGATCTTTGTGCTATGCTTAGGATTGGGTCTTGTCCATCACATCATTCTCCTAATGATGTGATCCCGTTATCAACGACATCCAATGTCCATAGCCAGGAAACCATGACTATCTGTTGATCACAACGAGCTAGTCAACTAGAGGCTCACTAGGGACATATTGTGGTCTATGTATTCACACGTGTATTACGATTTCCGGATAATACAGTTATAGCATGAATAAAAGACTATTATCATGAACAAAGAAATATAATAATAACTTATTTATTATTGCCTCTAGGGCATATTTCCAACAGTCTCCCACTTGCACTAGAGTCAATAATCTAGTTCACATCGCCATGTGATTAACACTCACAGGTCACATCACCATGTGACTAATACCCAAGAGTTTACTAGAGTCAGTAGTCTAGTTCACATCACTATGTGATTAACACTCAATGAGTTTTATGTTTGATCATGTTGCTTGTGAGAGAGGTTTTAGTCAACGGGTCTGAACCTTTCAGATCTGTGTGTGCTTTACAAATCTCTATGTCATCTCCTAGATGCAGCTACCACGCTCTATTTGGACCTATTCCAAATAACTGTTCTACTTGGAGCTATTCTAAATTATTGCTCCATTATATGTATCCGGTCTCTCTACTCAGAGCTATCCGGATAGGTGTCAAGCTTGCATCGACATAACCCTTTACGACGAACTCTTTTACCACCTCCATAATCGAGAAAAATTCCTTAGTCCACTAGTTACTAAGGATAACTTTGACCGTTGTCCTGTGAGCCATTCTTGGATCACTCTTGTACCCCTTGACTGACTCATGGCAAGGCACACTTCAGGTGCGGTACACAGCATAGCATACTGAAGAGCCTACGTCTTAAGCATAGGGGACGACCTTCGTCCTTTCTCTCTATTCTGCCGTGGTTGAGCTTTAAGTCTTAACTTCGTACCTTACAATTCAGGCAAGAACTTCTTCTTTGACTGATCCATCTTGAATACCTTCAAGATCATGTCAAGGTATGTGCTCGTTTGAAAGTACCATTAAGCGTTTTGATCTATCCTTATAGATCTTGATGCTCAATGTTCAAGTAGCTTAATCCAGGCTTTCCATTGAAAAACACTTTCAAAATAACCCTATATACTTTCCAGAAATTCTACGTCATTTCTGATCAACAATATGTCAACAACATATACTCATCAGAAATTCTATAGTGCTCCCACTCACTTCTTTGGAAATACAAGTTTCTCATAAACTTTGTACAAACCCAAAATCTTTGATCGTCATCAAAGCATACATTCCAACTCCGAGATGCTCACTCCAGTCCTTAGAAGGATTGCTGGAGCTAGCATACCTTTTAGCATCCTTAGGATCGACAAAACCTTTCTGATTGTATCACATACAACCTTTCCTCACGAAAACTGGTAAGGAAACTCGTTTTGATATCCATTTGCCAGATTTCATAAATACAGCTAATGCTAACATGAATCCGACGGACTTTAAGCATCGCTACGGATGAGAAAATCTCATCGTAGTCAACTCCTTGAACTTGTGAAAAACTTTTCGCCACAAGTCGAGCTTCATGGACGGTGACATTACCATCCACGTCCGTCTTCTTCTTAAAGATCCATTTATCTTAATGGCTTGCCGATCATCGGGCAAGTCCACCAAAGTCCATGGATCCGTTCTCGGATTTTATGGCCTCGAGCCATTTATCGGAATCCGGGCCCACCATCGCTTCTCCGTAGCTCGTAGGTTCATTGTTGTCCAGCAACATGACTTCCAAGACAGGATTACGTACCACTCTGAAGTAGTACGCATCCTTGTCATCCCACGAGGTTTGGTAGTGACTTGATCCGAAGTTTCATGATCAATATCATAAGCTTCCACTTCAATTGGTGTAGGTGCCACAGGAACAACTTCCTGTGCCCTGCCACACACTAGTTGAAGAGACGGTTCAATAACCTCATCAAGTCTCCACCATCCTCCCACTCAACTCTTTCGAGAGAAACCTTTCCTCGAGAAAGGACCCGATTCTAGAAACAATTCATATTGCTTTCGGATCTGAATTAGGAGGTATACCCAACTGTTTTGGGTGTCCTATGAAGATGTATTTTATCCGCTTTGGGTTCGAGCTTAATCCTGAAACTTTTTCACATAAGCGTCGCAGCCCCAAACCTTTAAGAAACGACAACTTAGGTTTCTCTAAACCATAATTCATACGGTGTCATCTCATCGGAATTACGTGGTGCCCTATTTAAAGTGAATGTGGTTGTCTCTAATGCCTAACCCATGAACGATAGTGGTAATTCGATAAGAGACATCATGGTACGCACCATATCCAATAGGGTGCAACTATGATGTTCGGACACACCATCACACTATGGTGTTCCAGGCGGTATTAATTATGAAACAATTTCCACAATGTCTTAATTGTGTGCCAAAACTCGTAACTCAGATATTCATCTCTATGATCATATCATAGACATTTTATCCTCTTGTCACAATGATCTTCTACTTCACTCTGAAATTACTTGAACCATTCAATAATTCAGAGTTGTGTTTCATCAAGTAAATATTCTCAACATCTACTCGAATCATCTGTGAAGTAAGAACATAACGATATTCACTGCATGCCTCAGCATTTATTGGACTGCACACATCAAAATGTGTTACTTCCAATAGGTTGCTATCTTGTTCCATCTTATTGAAACCGAGGCTTTTCAGTCATCTTGCCTATGTGGTATGATTTGCATATCTCAAGTGATTCAAAATCAAGTGAGTCCGAACGGTCCATTTGCATGGAGTTTCTTCATGCATATACACCAATAGACATGGTTCGCATGTCTCAAACTTTTCAAAACGAGTGAGTCCAAAGATCCATCAACATGGAGCTTCTTCATGCGTTTTATACCATTATGACTTACATGGCAGTGCCACAAGTAAGTGGTACTATCATTACTATCTTATATCTTTTGGCATGAAAATGTGTATCACTACGATCGAGATTCAATAAACCATTCAGGTTTAATACTAATCTTGATGGTAGAGGGAGCGTGCGATGTTTGATTATATCAAACTTGGAAACACTTCCAACACATATCATCAGCTCTCCTTTAGCTAGTCTCCGTTTATTCCGTAGCCTTTTATTTCGAGTTACTAACACTTAGCAACCGAACCGGTATCTAATACCCTGGTGCTACTAGGAGTACCAGTAAAGTACACATTAACATAATGTATATCCAATATACTTCTATCGACTTTGCCAGCCTTCTCATCTACCAAGTATCTAGGGTAATTCTGCTCCAGTGGCTGTTCCCCTTATTACAGAAGCACTTAGTCTCGGGTTTGGGTTCAACCTTGGGTCTCTTCACTAGAGCAGCAGCTGAATTGCCGTTTCATGAAGTATCCCTTTGTTCCCTTGCCCTTCTTGAAACTAGTGGTTTCACCAACCATCAACAATTGATGCTCCTTCTTGATTTCTACTTTCGCGGTGTCAAACATCATGAATATTTCAAGGATCATCATATCTATCCCTGATATGTTATAGTTCATCACGAAGCTCTAGCAGCTTGGTGGCAATGACTTTGGAGAAACATCACTATCTCATTAAGAAGATCAACTCCCACTCGATTCAAGTGATTGTTGCACTCAGACAATTTGAGCACAAGCTCAACGATTGAGCTTTTCTCCCTTAGTTTGTAGGCTAAGAAAATTGTCGGAGGTCTCATACCTCTTGACGTGGGCACGAGCCTGAAATCCCAATTTCAGCCCTCGAAACATCTCATATGTTCCGCGACGTTTCGAAAACGTCTTTGGTGCCTCTACTTAAACCATTTAACTGAACTATCACGTAGTTTTCAAAACGTGTATGTTCGATGTTCGAAACATCCACAAACGACGTTTGGGGTTCAGCACACTAAGCAGTGCATTAAGGACATAAGCTTTCTAGTGTCCGCATAATCGCTACTGTCAACTTTCAACCATATTTTCTCTAGGAACATAACTAAAACAGTAGAACTATAGCGTGAACTACGACATAATTTGCAAAAGGTCTTTTGACTATGTTCAGGATAATTAAGTTCATCTTATGAACTCCCACTTAGATAGACATCCCTCTGGTCATCTAAGTGATCACATGATCCGAGTCAACTAGGCCGTGTCCGATCATCACGTGAGACGGACTAGTCATCATCGGTGAACATCTTCATGTTGATCGTATCTACTATACGACTCATGCTCGACCTTTCGGTCTCTGTGTTCCGAGGCCATGTCTGCACATGCTAGGCTCGTCAAGTTAACCCTAAGTGTTTTCGCTGTGTAAAACTGTCTTACACCCGTTGTATGTGAACGTAAGAATCCATCACACCCGATCATCACGTGGTGCTTAGAAGCGACGAACTGTAGCAACGGTGCACAGTTAGGGGAGAACACTTCTTGAAATTTTGTAAGGGATCATCTTATTTACTACCGTCGTCCTAAGTAAACAAGATGCATAATCATAATAAACATCACATGCAATTATATAGTTGTGACATGATATGTCCAATATCATATAGCTCCATTGATCTCCATCTTCGGGGCTCCATGATCATCTTGTCACCGGCTTGACACCATGATCTCCATCATCATGATCTCCATCATCGTGTCTTCATGAAGTTGTCACGCCAATGACTACTTCTACTTCTATGACTAACGCGTTTATCAATAAAGTAAAGTAGTTTAAATGGCGTTCTTCAATGACACGCAGGTCATACAATAAATAAAGACAACTCCTATGGCTCCTGCCGGTTGTCATACTCATCGACATGCAAGTCGTGAATCCTATTACAAGAACATGATCAATCTCATACATCACATATCATTCATCACATTCCTCTTGGCCATATCACATCACATAGCATACCCTGCAAAAACAAGTTAGACGTCCTCTAATTGTTGTTGCATGTTTTACGTGGCTGCTATGGGTTTCTAGCAAGAACGTTTCTTACCTACGCAACACCACAACGTGATATGCCAATTGCTATTTACCCTTCATAAGGACCCTTTTCATCGAATCCGTTCCGACTAAAGTGGGAGAGACTGGCACCCGCTAGCCACCTTATGCACCAAGTGCATGTCAATCGGTGGAACCTGTCTCACGTAAGAGTACGTGTAAGGTCGGTCTGGGCCGCTTCATCCCACAATACCGCTGAAACAAGATTGGACTAGTAACGGTAAGCATATTGAACAACATCAACGCCCACAACTACTTTGTGTTCTACTCGTGCAAAGAATCTACGCAATAGACCTAGCTCATGATGCCACTGTTGGGGAACGTAGCAGAAATTCAAAATTTTCCTACGTGTCACCAAGATCTATCTATGGAGAAACCAGCTACGAGTAGAAGGAGAGTGCATCTACATACCCTTGTAGATCGCTAAGCGGAAGCGTTCAAGTGAACGGGGTTGATGGAGTCGTACTCGTCGTGATTCAGATCACCGATGATCCTAGTGCCGAACGGACGGCACCTCCGCGTTCAACACACGTACAGCTCGACGATGTCTCCCATGCCTTGATCCAGCAAGGAGAGAGGGAGAGGTTGAGGAAGACTCCATCCAGCAGCAGCACAACGGCGTGGTGGTGATGGAGGAGCGTGGCAATCCTGCAGGGCTTCGCCAAGCACCTACGGGAGAGGAGGAGGTGTCACGGGAGGGAGGGAGGCGCCAAGGGCTCAGGTATGGATGCCCTCCCTCCCCTCCACTATATATAGGGGCAGGGGAGAGGGGGGAGGCGCAGCCTTGCCCCTTCCTCCAAGGAAGGGGTGCGGCTAAGAGGGGGGAGGAGTCCATCCTCCCCAAGGCACCTCGGAGGTGCCTTCCCCCTTAAGGACTCTCCCCTTTTTCCTATATCTTGGCGCATGGGCCTCTAGGGGCTGGTGCCCTTGGCCCATGTAGGACAAGGCGCACCCCCTACAGCCCATGTGGCCCCCCGGGGCAGGTGGCCCCACCCGGTGGGCCCCCGGGACCCTTCCGGTGGTCCCGGTACAATACCGATGACCCCGAAACTTGTCCTGATGGCCGAAACAGGACTTCCTATATATAAATCTTTACCTCCGGACCATTCCGGAACTCCTCGCGACGTCCGGGATCTCATCCGGGACTCCGAACAACATTCGGTAACCACATACAAGCTTCCTTTATAACCCTAGCGTCATCGAACCTTAAGTGTGTAGACCCTACGGGTTCGGGAGACATGCAGACATGACCGAGACGTTCTCCGGTCAATAACCAACAGCGGGATCTGGATACCCATGATGGCTCCCACATATTCCATGATGATCTCATCGGATGAACCACGATGTCAAGGACTTTATCAATCCCGTATTCAATTCCCTTTGTCTATCGGTATGTTACTTGCCCGAGATTCGATCGTCGGTATCCAATACCTTGTTCAATCTCGTTACCGGCAAGTCACTTTACTCGTTCCGTAACACATCATCCCGTGATCAACTCCTTGGTCACATTGCGCATATGATGATGTCCTACCGAGTGGGCCCAGAGATACCTCTCCGTTTACACGGAGTGACAAATCCCAGTCTCGATCCGCATAAAACAATAGATACTTTCGGAGATACCTGTAGTGCACCTTTATAGTCACCCAGTTACGTTGTGACGTTTGAATACACCCAAAGCACTCCTACGGTATCCAGGAGTTACACGATCTCATGGTCAAAGGAAGAGATACTTGACATTGGCAAAGCTCTAGCAAACGAACTACACGATCTTTGTGCTATGCTTAGGATTGGGTCTTGTCCATCACATCATTCTCCTAATGATGTGATCCCGTTATCAACGACATCCAATGTCCATAGCCAGGAAACCATGACTATCTGTTGATCACAACGAGCTAGTCAACTAGAGGCTCACTAGGGACATATTGTGGTCTATGTATTCACACGTGTATTACGATTTCCGGATAATACAGTTATAGCATGAATAAAAGACTATTATCATGAACAAAGAAATATAATAATAACTTATTTATTATTGCCTCTAGGGTATATTTCCAACAGTTTTTATTTCGCTTTATTTACTTTGCATCTTTATCATAAAAATACCAAACATCTTATCTTATCATATCTATTAGATCTCACTTTCGTAAGTGACCGTGAAGGGATTGAAAACCCCTTTATTGCGTTGGTTGCTAGGATTTTATTTGTTTGTGTAGGTGCGAGGGACTCGTGCGTGGCCTCCTACTGGATTGATACCTTGGCTCTCAAAAACTGAGGGAAATACTTACGCTAGTTTGCTGCATCACCCTTTCCTTTTCAAGGGAAAACCAAGGCAGTGCTCAAGAGGTAGCAAGAAGGATTTCTGGCGCCGTTGCCGGGGAGTCTACGCAAAAGTCAACAAACCAAGTACCAATCACAAACCCTTATCTCCCGCATTACATTATTTGCCTCTCGTTTTGCTCTCCCCCACTTCACCCTTGCCGTTTTATTTGCCCTCTCTCTCCGTCCTCCTTCTCTTTCCCTATTTGCCTCTTTTTTCTTGTTTCTTATTTGCTTGTGTGTTGGATTGCTTGCCTGTCATGATGGCTCCAAATAATACCAAATTATGTGACTTTACTAATACCAACAACAATGATTTTATTATCACTCCGATTGCTCCTCTTACCAATGCTAAATCTTGTGAAATTAATGCTGCTTTGCTGAATCTTGTCATGAAAGATCCGTTTTCCGGCCTTCCTAGTGAAGATGCCGCTACCCATCTAAACAACTTTGTTGATTTGTGTGATATGCAAAAGAAGAAAGATGTGGATAATGATATTGTTAAATTGAAGCTATTCCCTTTTCCGCTTAGAGATCGTGCTAAAGCTTGGTTTCGTCTTTGCCTAAAAATAGTATTGATTCATGGAATAAGTGCAAAGATGCTTTTGTCTCTAAGTATTTTCCTCCCGCTAAGATCATTTCTCTTAGAAATGATATTATGAATTTTGAGCAACTTGATCATGAACATGTTGCAAAAGCTTGGGAGAGGATGAAATTAATGATACGTAATTTCCCTTCACATGGTTTGAATTTGTGGATGATTCTACAAAAAATTTATGCCGGATTGAATTTTGCTTCTAGAAATCTTTTAGATTCGGTCGCGGGAGGCACTTTTATGGAAATCACTTTAGGAGAAGCTACTAAACTCCTAGATAATATTATGGTTAATTATTCTCAATGGCACACTAAAAGATCTACTAATAAGAAAGTGCATGCGATAGAAGAAATTAATGTTTTGAGTGGAAAGATGGATGAACTTATGAAATTATTTGCTAATAAAAGTGTTTCTTCTGATCCTAATGATATTCCTTTGTCTACTTTGATTGACAATAATAATGAATCTATTTATGTGAATTTTGTTGGTAGGAATAATTTTGCTAACAACGCGTATAGAGGTAATTTCAATCCTAGGCCGTATCCTAGTAATTCATCTAATAATTATGGTAATTCCTACAATAATTCTTATGGAAATTTTAATAAGATGCCCTATGAATTTGAGACTAGTGTTAAGGAGTTTATGAATTCGCAAAAGAATTTCAATGCTTTGCTTGAAGAAAAATTGCTTAAAGTTGATGAATTGGCTAGAAACGTTGATAGAATTTCTCTTGATGTTGATTCTTTGAAACTTAGATCTATTCCACATAAGCATGATATCAATGAGTCTCTCAAGGCCATGAGAATTTCCATTGATTAGTGCAAAGAAAGATACGCTAGGATGCGTGCTAAGAAAGATTGTTTTGTGAAAGCATGTTCTTCTAGTTTCCATGAAAATAAAGATGAAGATCTAAAAGTTATTGATGTGTCCCCCATTAAATATTTGTTTTGCAATATGAATCTTGATAATGATGGGACTGAATATGATCCACCTCTACCTAGAAGGCGTTCCAAAAATTCGGAGTCTTTAGATCTTGATGCTAAAATTGTTAAAAGTGGGATTGAAGAGATCAAAACTTTAAATATCAATGAACCCACTATTTTGGATTTCAAGGAATTTAATTATGATAATTGCTATTTGATAGACTGTATTTCCTTGTTACAATACGTGCTAAATTATCCACATGCTTATAGTCAAAATAAAGCTTTTACTAAACATATCGTTGATGCTTTGATGCAATCTTATGAAGAAAAACTTGAGTTGGAAGTTTCTATCCATAGAAAACTTTATGATGAGTGGGAACCTACTATTAAAATTAAAATTAAAGATCATGAATTCTATGCTTTGTGTGATTTGGGTGCTAGTGTTTC
Source organism: Triticum aestivum (assembly GCF_018294505.1). NCBI lineage: Eukaryota > Viridiplantae > Streptophyta > Magnoliopsida > Poales > Poaceae > Triticum > Triticum aestivum. Next base: position 101,159,267 of record NC_057806.1, on the reverse strand, counting down.
CACGATTCCAAAGACTTTGTGTGATTTGCTAGGTTTCCGTGATTTTGATGATTGCTCTTTAAACTTGCACCTTGCGGATTCCACCATTAAGAAACCTATGGGAAGAATTAATGATGTTCTTATTTTTGCAAATAGGAATTATGTGCCCGTAGATTTTATTGTTCTTGACATAGATTGCAATCCTTCATGTCCTATTATTCTTGGTAGACCTTTCCTTAGAACGATTAGTGCAATTATTGATATGAAGGAAGGGAATATTAGATTCCAATTTCCGTTAAGGAAAGGCATGGAACACTTCCCTATAAATAAAATTAAATTACCATATTAATCTATTATAAGAGACACTTATGGATTTCCTACCAAAGATGGCAATACCTAGATCTATCTTCGCTTTTATGCCTAGCTAGGGGCGTTAAACGATAGCGCTTGTTGGGAGGCAACTCAATTTTATTTTTATTCCTTGCTTTTTTCTCCTGTTTAGTAATAAGTAATTTATCTATCCTTTTTTTTGGTTGTGTTTTTTATGTTTAATTAGTGTTTGTGCCAAGTAGAACCGTTGGGAAGACTTGGGGAAAGTCTTTTCGATCTTGCTGTAAAAAACAGAAACTTTAGCACTCACGAGAATTGCTGCCATTTTTTTGGAAAGTGATATTTAGTTCATTATTTTTGCAGATGATTAATAGATAAATTCCTCACGTCCAGCAATTTAGTTTAGAATTTTTGGGGCTCCGGAAGTTTGCGTTAGCTACAGATTACTACAGACTGTTCTGTTTTTGACAGATTCTGTTTTTCGTGTGTTGTTTGCTTATTTTGATGAATCTATGGCTAGTAAAATAGTTTATAAACCATAGAGAAGTTGGAATACAGTAGGTTTAACACCAACATAAATAAATTATGAGTTCATTACAGTACCTTGAGGTGGTGTTTTGTTTTCTTTCGCTAACGGAGCTCACGAGATTTTCTATTTTGAGTTTTGTGTTGTGAAGTTTTCAAGTTTTGGGTAAAAGATTTGATGGATTATGGAACAAGGAGTGTAAGAGCCTAATATTGGGGATTCCCATGTAACCCCAAGATAATCTAAGGACACCTAAAAGCCAAAGCTTGGGGAGTCCCCGGAAGGCATCCCCTCTTTCGTCTCCTTTCATCGCTAACTTTACTTGGAGCTATATTTTTATTCACCACATGATATGTGTTTTGCTTGGAGCGTCTTGTATTATTTGAGTCTTTATTTGTTAGTTTACCACAATCATATTTGCTGTACACACCTTTTTAGAGAAACACACATGATTTGAAAATTATTAGAATACTCTATGTGCTTCACTTATATCTTTTGAGTTATATAGTTTTTGCTCTAGTGCTTCACTTATATCTTTTAGAGCACGATGGTGGATTTGTTTTATAGAAACTATTATTCTCTCATGCTTCACTTATATTATTTTGAGAGTCTTAAACAGCATGGTAATTTTCTTAAATTGGGAAATTAATCCTAATATGCTAGGCATTCAAGATTAGTGAAAAAAATTCTTATGAGTGTGTTGAATACTAAGAGAAGTTTGATGCTTGATAATTGTTTTGAGATATGGAGATGGTGATATTAGAGTCATGCTAGTTGAGTAGTTGTGAATTTGAGAAATACTTGTGTTGAAGTTTGTGATTCCCGTAGCATGCACGTATGTTGAACCGTTATGTGATGAAGTCGGAGCATGATTTATTTATTGATTGTATTCCTTATGACTGGCGGTCGGGGACGAGCGATGGTATTTTCCTACCAATCTATCCCCCTAGGAGCATCCGTGTAATACTTTGTTTCGATAACTAATAGATTTTTGCAACAAGTATGTGAGTTCTTTATGACTAATGTTGAGTCCATGGATTATACGCACTCTCACCTTTCCACCATTGCTAGCCTCTCTAATACCGCGCACCTTTCGCCGATATCATACACCAACCATATACCTTCCTCAAAACAGCCACCATACCTACCTATCATGGCATTTCCATAGCCATTCCGAGATATATTGCCATGCAACTTTCCACCGTTCCGTTTACTATGACACGCTCCATCATTGTCATATTGCTTTGCATGATCATGTAGTTGACATTGTATTTGTGGCAAAGCCACCATTCATAATTCTTTCATACATGTCACTCATGCATCATTGCACATCCCGGTACATCGCCGGAGGCATTCACATAGAGTCATATTTTGTTCTAAGTATTGAGTTGTAATTGTTGAGTTGTAAGTAAATAAAAGTGTGATGATCATCATTTTTAGAGCATTGTCCCAAGTGAGGAAAGGATGATGGAGACTATGATTCCCCCACAAGTCGGGATGAGACTCCGGACTAAAAAATGAGAGAAAAATAGAGAAGGGACAATGCTGCTATCCTTTTACCACACTTCTACTTCAAAGTAGCACCATGATCTTCATGATAGAGAGTCTCCTATGATATCACTTTCATATACTAGTGGGAATTTTTCATTATAGAACTTGGCTTGTATATTCCAATGATGGGCTTCCTCAAAATGCCCTAGGTCTTCGTGAGCAAGCGAGTTGGATGCACACCCACTTAGTTCCTTTTTTTGAGCTTTCATATACTTATAGCTCGAGTGCATCCGTTGCGTGGCAATCCCTACTCACTCACATTGATATCTATTAATGGGCATCTCCATAGCTCATTGATACGCCTAGTTGATGTGAGACTATCTTCTCCCTTTTTGTCTACTCCACAACCACCATTCTATTCCACATATAGTGCTATGTCCATGGCTCACGCTCATGTATTGCGTGAAGATTGAAAAAGTTTGAGAACACCAAAAGTATGAAACAATTGCTTGGCTTGTCATCAGGGTTGTGCATGATTTAAATACTTTGTGTGGTGAAGATAGAGCATAGCCAGACTATATGTTTTTGTAGGGATAACTTTCTTTGGCCATGTTATTTTGAGAAGACATAATTGCTTAGTTAGTATGCTTGAAGTATTATTATTTCTATGTCAATATTAAACTTTTGTCTTGAATCTTTCGGATCTGAATATTCATATTGCAATTAAGAGAATTACATTGAAATTATGCCAAGTAGCATTCCACATCAAAAATTCTGTTTCTATCATTTACCTACTTGAGGACGAGCAGGAATTAAGCTTGGGGATGCTTGATACGTCTCCAACGTATCTATAATTTTTTTATTGTTCCATGCTATATTATATTCTGTTTAGGACATTATTGGGCTTTATTATACACTTTTATATTATTTTTGGGACTAACCTATTAACCGGAGGCCCAGCCCAGAATTGATGTTTTTTGCCTATTTCAGAGTTTCGCAGAAAAAGAATATCAAACGGAGTCCAAACGGAATGAAATCTTTGGGAACGTGATTTTTGGAACGAACGTGATCCAGAGGACTTGGACCCTACGTCAAGACAGCAACCAGGAAGGCACGTGGTAGGGGGCGCGCCTACCCCCCCCCTCCCAGGCATGCCCTCCACCCTCGTGGGGCCCATGTTGCTCCGCTGACGTACTTCTTCCTCCTATATATACCTACGTACCCCCAAACTACCAGATACGGAGCCAAAACCCTAATTCCACCGCCGCAACCTTCTGTACCCTTGAGATCCCATCTTGGGGCCTTTTCCGGAGCTCCGCCGGAGGGGGCATCGATCATGGAGGCTTCTACATCAACACCATAGCCTCTCCGATGATGTGTGAGTAGTTTACCTCAGACCTTCGGGTCCATAGTTATTAGCTAGATGACTTCTTCTCTCTTTTTGGATCTCAATACAATGTTCTCCCCCTCTCTTGTGGAGATCTATTCGATGTAATCTTCTTTTGCGGTGTGTTTGTTGAGACCGATGAATTGTGGGTTTATGATCAAGTTTATCTATGAACAATATTTGAATCTTCTCTGAATTCTTATATGTATGATTGGTTATCTTTGCAAGTCTCTTCGAATTATGAGTTTGGTTTGGCCTACTAGATTGATCTTTCTTGCAATGGGAGAAGTGCTTAGCTTTGGGTTCAATCTTGCGGTGTCCTTTCCCAGTGACAGTAGGGGCAGCAAGGCACGTATTGTATTGTTGCCATCGAGGATAAAAAGATGGGTTTTATATCATATTGCATGAGTTTATCCCTCTACATCATGTCATCTTGCTTAAAGCGTTACTCTGTTCTTTTGAACTTAATACTCTAGATGCATGCTGGATAGCGGTCGATGTGTGGAGTAATAGTAGTAGATGCAGGCAGGAGTCGGTCTACTTGTCTTGGACGTGATGCCTATATACATGATCATACCTAGATATTCTCATAACTATGCTCAATTCTGTCAATTGCTCAACAGTAATTTTTTTACCCACCGTAATACTTATGCTCTCAAGAGAATCCACTAGTGAAACCTATGGCCCCCGGGTCTATTTTCTATCATATTAATCTTCCGTTAACAAGCTATCTCTTGCACCGTTTTTATTTTGCTTTATTTACTTTGCATCTTTATCATAAAAATACCAAAAATCTTATCTTATCATATCTATCAGATCTCACTTTCGTAAGTGACCGTGAAGGGATTGACAACCCCTTTGTTGCATTGGTTGCGAGGATTATATTTGTTTGTGTAGGTGTGAGGGACTCGTGTGTGGCCTCCTACTGGACTGGTACCTTGGTTCTCAAAAACTGAGGGAAATACTTATGCTACTTTGCTGCATCACCCTTTCCTCTTCAAGGGAAAACCAATGCAGTGCTCAAGAGGTAGCAATCCTATGAAGACATATTTCTCTAATTTGGGTCCGAGCTTATCAGGTTCAAGCTTTTTCACATAAGCATCGCAGCCCCAAACTTTAAGAAACGACAACTTTGGTTTCTTGTAAAACCATAGTTCATAAGGCGTCGTCTCAACGGATTTAGATGGTGCCCTATTTAACGTGAATGCAACTGTCTCTAAAGTGTAACCCCAAAACGATAGCGGTAAATTAGTAAGAGACATCATAGACCGAACCATATCAAGTAAAGTACGATTACGACGTTCAGACACACTATTACGCTGTGGTGTTCCGGGTGGCGTGAGTTGCGAAACTATTCTGCATTGTTTCAAATGAAGACCACACTCATAACTCAAATATTCTCCACCACGATCAGTTCGTAGAAACTTTATCTCCTTGTTACGATGGTTTTCCACTTCACTCTGAAATTCTTTGAACTTTTCAAATGTTTCATACTTATGTTACATCAAGTGGATATACCCATATCTGCTCAAATCACTTGTGAAGGTGAGAAAATAATGATACCTGCCGCGACCCTCAATATTCATCGGACCACGTATATCAGTATGTATGATTTCCAACAAATCTGTTGCTCGCTCCATAGTTCCCGAGAACGGCGTTTTAGTCATCTTTCCCATGAGGCATGGTTCGCAAGTACCAAGTGATTCATAATCAAGTGATTCCAAAAGTCCATCAGAATGGAGCTTCTTCATGCACTTTACACCAATATAACCTAAACAGCAGTGCCACAAATAAGTTGCACTATCATTATCAACTCTGCATCTTTTGGCTTCAACATCATGAATATGTGTGTCACTACTATCGAGATTCATCAAAAATAGACCACCCTTCAAGGGTGCATGACCATAAAAGATATTACTCATATAAATAGAACAACCATTATTCCCTGATTTAAATGAGTAACCATCTCGCATCAAACAAGATCCAGATATAATTTTCATGCTTAACGCTGGCACCAAATAACAATTATTCAGGTCTAAAACTAATCCCGAAGGTAGATGTAGAGGTTGCGTGCCGACGGCGATCACATCGACTTTGGAACCATTTCCTGCGTGCATCGTCACCTCGTCCTTAGCCAATCTTCGCTTAATCTGTAGTCCATGTTTCGAGTTGCAAATATTAGCAACAGAACTAGTATCAAATACCCAGGTGCTACTGCGAGCTTTAGTAAGGTACACATCAATAACATGTATATCACATATACCTTTGTTCACCTTGCCATCCTTCTTATCCGCCAAATACTTGGGGCAGGTCCGCTTCCAGTGACCAGTCCCTTTGCAGTAGAAGCACTCAGTCTCAGGCTTAGGTCCACACTTGGGTTTCTTCTCTTGAGCAGCAACTTGTTTGTTGTTCTTCTTGAAGTTCCCTTTCTTCTTCCCTTTCCCCCTTTTTCTTGAAACTGGTGGTCTTATTGACCATCAACACTCGATGCTCCTTCTTGAGTTCTACCTCCACAACTTTTAGCATTGCGAAGAGCTCGGGAATCGTCTTATCCATCCCTTGCATATTATAGTTCATCACGGAGCTCTTGTAGCTTGGTGGCAGTGATTGAAGAACTCTGTCAATGACACTATCAACAGGAAGATTAACTCCCCGTTGAGTCAAGTGGTTATGGTACCCAGACATTCTGAGTATATGTTCACTGACAGAACTATTCTCCTCCATCTTGCAGCTGTAGAACTTATTGGAGACTTCATATCTCTCAATCTGGGCATTTGCTTGAAATATTAACTTCAACTCCTAGAACATCTCATATGCTCCATGACGTTCAAAATGTCATTGAAGTCCCGGTTCTAAGCCGTAAAGCATGCCACACTAAACTATCAAGTAGTCATCAGCTTTGCTCTGCCAGACATTCCTAACATCTGGTGTTGCTCCTGCAGCGGGTTTGGCAGTGGTGCTTCCAGGACGTAATTCTTCTGTGCAGCAATGAGGATAATCCTCAAGTTACGGACCCAGTCCGTGTAATTTCTACCATCATCTTTCAACTTTGCTTTCTCAAGGAACGCATTAAAATTTAACGGAACAATAGCACGGGCCATCTATCTACAACAACATGGACAAGCAAAATACTATCAGGTACTAAGTTCATGATAAATTAAAGTTCAATTAATCATATTTAAGAACTCCCACTTAGATAGACATCCCTCTAATCATCTAAATGATCACATGATCCATATCAACTAAACCATGTCCGATCATCACGTGAGATGGAGTAGTTTTCAATGGTGAACATCACTATGTTGATCATATCTACTATATGATTCACGCTCGACCTTTCGGTCTCAGTGTTCCAAGGCCATATCTGCATATGGTAGGCTCGTCCAGTTTAACCTGAGTATTTCTGCGTGTGCAAAAACTGGCTTGCACCCATTGTATATGAACGTAGAGCTTATCACACCCGATCATCACGTGGTGTCTCAGCACGACGAACTTTGGCAACGGTGCATACTCAGGGAGAACACTTGTACCTTGAAATTTAGTGAGAGATCATCTTATAATGCTATCGTCAATCAAGCAGAATAAGATGCATAAAGGACAAACATAACATGCAATCAATATAAGTGATATGATATGGCCATCATCATCTTGTGCCTGTGATCTCCATCTCCAAAGCACCATCATGATCACCATCGTCACCGGCTTGATACCTTGATCTCCATCGAAGCATCGTTGTTGTCACGCCAACTATTGCCTCCACGACTATCGCTACCGCTTAGTGATAAAGTAAAGCAATTACATGGTGATTGAATTTCATACAATAAAGCAACAACCATATGGCTCGTGCCAGTTGCCAATAACTATGTTACAAAACATGATCATCTCATACAATAAAATTTAGCATCATGTCTTGACCATATCACATCACAACATGCCCTGCAAAAACAAGTTAGACGTCCTCTACTTTGTTGTTGCAAGTTTTACGTGGCTGCTACGGGCTGAGCAAGAACCGTTCTTACCTACGCATCAAAACCACAATGACATTTCGTCAAGTTAGTGTTGTTTTAACCTTCAACAAGGACCGGGCGTAGTCACACTCGGTTCAACTAAAGTTGGAGAAACTGGCACCCGCCAGCCACCTGTGTGCGAAGCACGTCGGTAGAACCAGTCTCAAGTAAGCGTACGCATAATGTCGGTCTGGGCCGCTTCATCCAACAACACCGCCGAACCAAAGTATGACATGCTGGTAAGAAGTATGACTTGTATCGCCCACAACTCACTTGTGTTCTACTCGTGCATATAACATCTACGCATAAACCTGGCTCGGATGCCACTGTTGGGGAACGTAGTAATTTCAAAATTTTCCTACGCACACGCAAGATCATGGTGATGCATAGCAACGAGAGGGAAGAGTATCGTCCACGTACCCTCGTTGACCGTAAGAGGAAGCGTTATGAGAACGCGGTTGATGTAGTCGAACGTCTTCACGATCCGACAGATCCAAGTACCGAGCGCACGGCACCTCCGAGTTCAGCACACGTTCTGCTCGATGACGTCCCATGAACTCCGATCCAGCAAAGCTTCACATGAGTTCCGTTAGCACAACGACGTGGTGATGGTGATGATGTTGCTACCGACGCAGGGCTTCGCCTAAGCACCGCTACGATATGATCAAGGTGGATTATCGTGGAGGGGGGCACCGCACACGACTTGGAACAATCAACTTGTGTGTTCTAGGGTGCCCCCTGCCCCCGTATATAAAGGAGCAAGGTAGGAGGCCGGCTAGCCCCTATAGGGCGCGCCAGGAGGAGTCCTCCTCCTAGTAGGAGTAGGACTCCCCTTTCTTACTCCTACTAGGAGGAGGAAAGGAAGGAGTAGAGGGAGAAGGAAGGAAAGGGAGGAAAAGGGGCCGGCCCCTAGTCCAATTCAGTTTGGGCTAGGGGGGCGTGCGCCCAGCCTCCTCTCTTCCACCACTTGGCCCATGAGGCCCAATACTTCTTCCCCATATTCCCGTAACTCCCCGGTACTCCGAAAAATACCCGAATCACTCGGGACCTTTCCGATGTCCGAATATAGTCGTCCAATATATCAATCTTGACGTCTCGACCATTTAGAGACTCCTCGTCATGTCCTCGATCTCATTCGGGACTCGGAACTATCTTCAATACATCAAATCACATAAATTCATAATACCGATCGTCACCAAACGTTAAGCGTGCGGACCCTACGGGTTCGAGAACTATGTAGACATGACCGAGATACATCTCCGGTCAATAACCAATAGCGGAACCTGGATGTTCATATTGGCTCCTACATATTCTACGAAGATCTTTATCGGTCAATCCAAATAACAACCTACGTTGTTCCCTCTGTCATTGGTATGTTACTTGCCCGAGATTCGATCGTCGGTATCTCGATACCTAGTTCAATCTCGTTACCTGCAAGTCTCTTTACTCGTTCTATAATGCACTATGCCGCAACTAACTCATCAGTTGCATAGCTTGCAAGGCTTATAGTGATGTGCATTACCGAGAGGGCCCAGAGATACCTCTCCGACAATCGGAGTGACAAATCCTAATCTCGATCTACGCCAACTCAACAAGTACCATCGGAGACACCTGTAGAGCACCTTTATAATCACCTAGTTACGTTGTGACATTTGATAGCACACAAAGTGTTGCTCTGATAATCGGGAGTTGCATAATCTCATAGTCATAGGAACATGTATAAGTCATGAAGAAAGCAATAGCAGTAAACTAAAACGATCAAGTGATAAGCTAACAGAATGGGTCAAGTAAATCACATCATTCTCCTAATGATGTGATCTCGTTTATCAAATGACAACTCATGTCCATGGTTAGGAAACATAACCATCTTTGATCAACGAGCTAGTCAAGTAGAGGCATACTAGTGACACTTTGTTTGTCTATGTATTCACACATGTATTATGTTTCCGGTTAATACAATTCTAGCATGAATAATAAACATTTATCATGAAATAAGGAAATAAATAATAATTTTATTATTGCCTCTAGGGCATATTTCCTTCAGTCTCCCACTTGCACTAGAGTCAATAATCTAGATTACACAATAATGATTCTAACACCCATGGAGCCTTGGTGCTGATCATGTTTTGCTCGTGAGAGAGGCTTAGTCAACGGTTCTGCAACATTCAGATCCGTACGTATCTTGAAAATCTCTATGTCTCCCACTTGGACTTGAACGTGGATGGAATTGAAGCATCTCTTGATGTGTTTGGTTCTCTTGTGAAATCTGGATTCCTTTGCCAAGGCAATTGCACCAGTATTGTCACAAAAGATTTTCATTGGACCCGATGCACTAGGTATGACACCTAGATCGGATATGAACTCCTTCATCCAGACTCCTTCATTTGCTGCTTTTGAAGCAGCTATGTACTCCACTACACACGTAGATCCTGCCATGATGCTTTGTTTGGAACTACTCCAACTGACAGCTCCACTGTTCAATATAAACGCATATCTGGTTTGCGATTTAGAATCGTCCAGATCAGTGTCAAGGCTTGCATCGACGTAACCATTTACGACGAGTTCTTTGTCACCTCCATAAACGAGAAACATATCCTTAGTCCTTTTCAGGTATTTCAGGATGTTCTTGACCGTTGTCCAGTGATCCACTCCTGGATTACTTTGGTACCTCACTTCTAAACTAATAGCAAGGCACACATCAGGTCTGGTACACAACATTGCATACATGATAGAGCCTATGGCTGAAGCATAGGAAACAATTTTCATTTTCTCTCTATCTTTTGCATTGGTCGGGCATTGAGTCTTACTCAACTTCACACCTTGTAACACAGGCAAGAACCCTTTCTTTGCTTGATCCATTTTGAACTTCTTCAAAACTTTATCAAGGTATGTGCTTTGTGAAAGTCCAATTAAGCGTCTTGATCTATCTCTATAGATCTTGATGCCCAATATATAAGCAGCTTCACCAAGGTCTTTTATTGAAAAACTCTTATTCAAGTATCCTTTTATGCTATCCAGAAATTCTATATCATTTCCAATCAACAATATGTCATCCACATAGAATATTAGAAATGCTACAGAGCTCCCACTCACTTTCTTGTAAATACAGGCTTCTCCAAAAGTCTGTATAAAACCATATGCTTTGATCACACTATCAAGACGTTTATTCCAACTCCGAGATGCTTGCACCAGTCCATAGATGGATCGCTGGAGCTTGCACACTTTGTTAGTACCTTTTGGATCGATAAAACCTTCAGGTTGCATCATATACAACTCTTCTTCCAGAAATCCATTCAGGAATGTAGTCTTTACATCCATTTGCCAAATTTCATAATCATAAAATGCGGCAATAGCTAACATGATTCGGACGGACTTAAGCATCCCTACGGTTGAGAAAGTCTCATTGTAGTCAACCCCTTCAACATGTCGAAAACCTTTCGCAAAAGGTCAAGCTTTGTAGACTGTAACGTTACCGTCCGCGTCAGTCTTCTTTTGGAAGATCCATTTATTCTCGATGGCTTGCCGATCATCAGGCAAGTCAACCAAAGTCCACACATTGTTCTCATACATGGATCCCATCTAAGATTTCATGGCCTCAAGCCATTTTGCGGAATCTGGGCTCATCATCGCTTCCTCATAGTTCGTAGGTTCGTCATGGTCAAGTAACATGACCTCCAGAACAGGATTACCGTACCACTCTGGTGCGGATCTTACTCTGGTTGACCTACTAGGTTCGATAGTAACTTGATCTAAAGTTTCATGATCATCATCATTGGCTTCCTCACTAATTGGTGTAGGTGTCACAGGAACCGGTTTCTGTGATGGACTACTTTCCAATAAGGGAGCAGGTACAGTTACGTCATCAAGTTCTACTTTCCTCCCACTCACTTCTTTCGAGAGAAACTCCCTCTCTAGAAAGGATCCATTCTTAGCAAGAAATGTCTTGCCTTCGGATCTATGATAGAAGGTGTACCCAACAGTCTCCTTTGGGTATCCTATGAAGACATATTTCTCCGATTTGGGTTCGAGCTTATCAGGTTGAAGCTTTTTCACATAAGCATCACAGCCCCAAACATTAAGAAACAACAACTTTGGTTTCTTGCCAAACCATAGTTCATAAGGCATCGTCTCAACGGATTTAGATGGTGCCCTATTTAACATGAATGCAACTGTCTCTAAAGTGTAACCCCAAAACGATAGCGGTAAATCAATAAGAGACATCATAGATCGCACCATATCTAGTAAATTACGATTATGATGTTCGGACACACCATTATGCTGTGGTGTCCCGGGTGGCGTGAGTTGCGAAACTATTTCACATTGTTTCAAATGAAGACCAAACTCGTAAGTCAAATATTCTCCTCCACGATCAGATCATAGAAACTTTATTTTCTTGTTACGATGATTTTCCACTTCACGCTGAAAAATCTTTGAACTTTTCAAATGTTGACTTATGTTTCATCAAGTAGATATACCCATATCTGCTCAAATCATTTGTGAAGGTGAGAAAATAACGATACCCGCCGCGAGCCTCAATATTCATCGGACCACATACATCAGTATGTATGATTTCCAACAAATCTGTTGCTCGCTCCATAGTTCCGGAGAACGGCGTTTTAGTCATCTTGCCCATGATGCATGGTTCGCAAGTACCAAGTGATTCATAATCAAGTGATTCCAAAAGTCCATCATAATGGAGCTTCTTCATGCACTTTACACCAATATGACCTAAACTGCAGTGCCACAAATAAGTTGCACTATCATTATCAACTCTGCATCTTTTGGCTTCGACATTATGAATATGTGTGTCACTACTATTGAGATTCATCAAAAATAGTCCATTCTTCAAGGGTGCATGACCATAAAAGATATTACTCATATAAATAGAACAACCATTATTCCCTGATTTAAATGAATAACTGTCTCGCATCAAACAAGATCCAGATATAATGTTCATGCTTAACGCTGGCACCAAATAACAATTATTCAGGTCTAAAACTAATCTCGAAGGTAGATGTAGAGGTAGCATGCCAATGACGATCACATCGACTTTGAAACCATTTCCCACGCGCATCGTCACCTCGTCCTTAGCCAATCTTCGCTTAATCCGTAGTCCCTGTTTCGAGTTGCAAATATTAGCAACAGAACCAGTATCAAATACCCAGGTGCTACTGTGAGCTTTAGTAAGGTACACATCAATAACATGTATATCACATATACCTTTGTTCACCTTGCCACCCTTCTTATCCGCCAAATACTTGGGGCAGTTCCGCTTCAAGTGACCAGTCCCTTTGCAGTAGAAGCACTCAGTCTCAGGCTTAGGTCCAGACTTGGGTTTCTTCTCTTGAGCAGCAACTTGTTTGTTGTTCTTCTTGAAGTTCCCTTTCTTCTTCCCTTTCCCCCTTTTCTTGAACTGGTGGTCTTATTGACCATCAACACTTGATGCTCCTTCTTGATTTCTACCTCCGTAGCTTTTAGCATTGCGAAGAGCTCGGGAATCGTCTTATCCATCCCTTGCATATTATAGTTCATCACGAAGCTCTTGTAGCTTGGTGGCAGTGATTGAAGAACTCTGTCAATGACACTATCAACAGGAAGATTAACTCTCAGTTGAGTCAAGTGGTTATGGTACCCAGACATTCTGAGTATATGTTCACTGACAGAACTATTCTCCTCCATCTTGCAGCTGTAGAACTTATTGGAGACTTCATATCTCTCAATCCGGGCATTTTCTTGAAATATTAACTTCAACTCCTGGAACATCTCATACACTCCATGACGTTCAAAATGTCGTTGAAGTCCCGGTTCTAAGCCGTAAAGCATGGCACACTAAACTATCGAGTAGTCATCAACTTTGCTCTGCCAGACGTTCATAATCCTCAAGTTATGGACCCAGTCCGTGTAATTGCTACCATCATCTTTCAACTTTGCTTTCTCAAGGAACGCATTAAAATTTAACGGAACAACAACACGAGCCATCTATCTACAACAACATAGACAAGCAAAATACTATCAGGTACTAAGTTCATGATAAATTAAAGTTCAATTAATCATATTTAAGAACCCCCACTTAGATAGGCATCCCTCTAATCATCTATGGGATCACGTGATCCATATCAACTAAACCATGTCCGATCATCACGTGAGATGGTGTAGTATTCAATGGTGAACATCACTATGTTGATCATATCAACTATATGATTCACACTCGACCTTTCGGTCTCCCGTGTTCCTGAGGCCATATCTGCATATGCTAGGCTCGTCAAGTTTAACCCGAGTATTCCGTGTGTGCAAAACTGGCTTGCGCCCGTTGTATGTGAACATAGAGCTTATCACACCCAATCATCATGTGGTGTCTCGGCACGACGAACTGTAGCAACGGTGCATACTCAGGGAGCACACTTCTACCTTGAAATTTAGTGAGAGATCATCTTATAATGCTACCGTCAATCAAGCAGAATAAGATGCATAAAGGATAAACATCACATGCAATCAATATAAGTGATATGATATGGCCATCATCATCTTGTGCCTGTGATCTCCATCTCCAAAGCACCGTCATGATCACCATCATCACCGACTTGACACCTTGATCTCCATCGAAGCATCGTTGCCGTCACACCAACTATTGCCTCCACGACTATCGCTGCCGCTTAGTGATAAAGTAAAGCAATTACATGGCGATTGAATTTCATACAATAAAGCGACAACCATATGGCTCCTGCCAGTTGCCGATAATTGCGTTACAAAACATGATCATCTCATACAATAAAATTTAGCATCATGTCTTGACCATATCACATCACAACATGCCCTGCAAAAACAAGTTAGACGTCCTCTACTTTGTTGTTGCAAGTTTTACGTGGCTGCTACGGGATGAGCAAGAACCGTTCTGACCAACGCATCAAAACCACAACGATATTTCGTCAAGTTAGTGATGTTTTAACCTCCAATAAGGACCGGGCGTAGTCACACTCGACTCAACTAAAGTTTTAGAAACTGACACCCGCCAGCCACCTGTGTGCGAAGCACGTCGGTAGAACCAGTCTCGCGTAAGCGTACGCATAATGTCGGTCCGGGCCGCTTCATCCAACAATACCGCTAAACCAAAGTATGACATGCTGGCAAGCAGTATCACTTGTATCGCCCACAACTCACTTGTGTTCTACTCATGCATATAACATCTATGCATAAACCTGGCCCGGATGCCACTGTTGGGGAACATAGTAATTTCAAAATTTCCCTATGCACACGCAAGACCATGGTGATGCATAGCAATGAGAGGGAAGAGTATCGTCCA
This sequence comes from Triticum aestivum, assembly GCF_018294505.1. Taxonomy (NCBI): domain Eukaryota; kingdom Viridiplantae; phylum Streptophyta; class Magnoliopsida; order Poales; family Poaceae; genus Triticum; species Triticum aestivum. The sequence continues at coordinate 101,144,247 of NC_057806.1, read as the reverse complement.
TGTACCCTCGTAGACCTTAAGCGGAAGCGTTATGAGAACGCGGTTGATGTAGTCGAACGTCTTCCCGATCCGACCGATCCAAGTACTGAACGCAGGGCACCTCCGAGTTCAACACACGTTCAGCTCGATGACGTCCCATTAACTCCGATCCAGCAGAGCTTCACAAGAGAGTTTCGTCAGCATGACGGCGTGATGACGGTGATGATGTTGCTACCGACGCAGGGCGTCGCCTAAGCACCGCTACGATATGATCGAGGTGGATTATAGTGGAGGGGGGCACCGCACACGGCTTGGAACAATCAACTTGTGTGTTCTAGGATGCCCCCTGCCCCCGTATATAAAGGAGCAAGGGGGGAGGCCCGCCGGCCCCTATAGAGCGCGCCAGGAGGAGGAGTCCTCCTCCTAGTAGGAGTAGGACTCCCCTTTCCTACTCCTATGTGACGCCCCGAGACCGATGTGCCAGGTGTCTTCCTGTTATTCGCTGTTGTTGCCATGTCATTTGCTTGCGTGTTGCATCTTGCCATGTCATCCTGTGCATTGCATCATCATGTTTTTCAAAACTTGCGTTAGTCCAGGTCTCCCAGTTCCATCCGTTGTCCGTTCTGAGCCCAGACACACTTGCACGCGCCCGCGGCATGTCCAAAATAGTATTTTATAAGTGGCCGGAAAATGTTCTCAGAATGGGATGAAAGTTGGCGTGTGATCTTATTATAGTGTAGATAGACCTCCTGTCAAGTTTCATCGCATTCGGAGTTTGTTTGACGCCCCAACGATTAACTATAGCGACAATATAGTCGGTCAAACGTCGGACGTTTTTGGTCTCCGGAAACCGCTGTCGGGTCTCTCTCTCTCTCTCTCTTCTCTTCTCTCAGCTCGAGACCGTCTTTTCAGTCTACCAACCGCTAGGCCCTATCTAACCTCTCTCGTCAGCCCGCAAACCTTCTCCCGCGTGTGTCCGAAATCTGTCCCGGACCCGACCCGGACAGTCGGTACCGCTGTGTCCAGATCAACCCCAAACATCTACAAAACGTCTCCGTTTTGTTTTTTTCGACTTCCTAACATATTTTATCCGCAATCGTGTGTTTGCGATCGTAGGGTCGAGATAGCCCCTAACCTAACCTACCCGCTTTATATAACTAGTCTAACCCTAGATCCTAGGAGGGCTGTCCCATCCAATCCTTCTCCCCGCCGCCACTCCTCTCCCACCTTGGGATCCTCCTGTTGCATCCATCCACCAACCAGTGCTCCCCATGACCCTCCTTGATTTCCGCTGCGCCCAAATCACAGCAGACAAGAGCCAACAAGCCACCACCTTCCCCTATATCCATTCGTCGCCTGAGCCCGCAACCTCCTCTGCTTCCCGCGCTGCCTCCCTTCCGCCACCGTAAGGATCGCCAGCAAGCACCTCCTGGAGTCCCTGCATCCTCATCGACCCAAGGAAACGAGCTCCTCCCGAGGCCTCCTGCTTCCCTGATGCCCGTCGCCCCGAGCCCCAGTGCTCCAAGGCCGGCCCTCCTGCAGCGCCTCGTCCCGCTCCTCTTCTTCCCTTTCTCTCCCTCGTTGCTCTCTCTCGCCTCACCCTCTCCGTCTCTGTACAGGGAACCAGTGGGAGATGCCATGGCTACTCGGGGAAGCTCTGTCGTCGCCGGGATCAAGTTCCTCCGACTTCGACCGCCCGGATCCGTGTCTTCGCCGCCCTTGCCCGTTCCGGCCGGATCCCGCCGGCTGGACCCCGTCCCCGGCCACCGGTGCCCTCGCCAAAGACCACCGACGAGCCGCCGTGCCAAGTTCTGCTCCTGTTGGCCGCGCCCCGCCTGCATCGCGCCTCTCCCGCCTTGGACCCGGCCGCCCTTGCCATCCCGCACCTCCGCGTCCCTGCAGTCCCGCGCCGCCGCTGCTTCCTATCGAGCGAGCAGGGGAGGATGATGCCTCGTTCAGCGTCGTTGACCGCACGAGCATCGTCAGCGCCTCCTTGCCTCACATCGTGATCTGACTCCAGCGCCCCTCGCCAAGGCCCACCTCCGGCGCCATCGTGGGCCGCGTGAGCAAGCCAGCGCCAGACCTCCCTCCTCCCACCGAATGGGCCAAGCCCATGGTGAGAACACCCCTGGCGTCCCACCCCTTTTTTTCCCCTGTTGTTGGGCCAGCAGATCCGGCCTAGTATCTTTTTTTAGGCACTGCGAATTTAGCTAATTTCCAGGGAATTGCAGTTTTACAGAAAATCCCTCTAGTTTCATGCATTTAATAACTTCACAACCGTGCATCGGATCTAAATAAATTATATATGAAAGTTTCTTAGAATTTTGTCTAGTTTAATAATTTGCAAATTTCATCCATGTTTGAAATGTTTAAAATGTTGTTTGGTTAAATTTGCTCCTATGCCATGCTAAAATGCTTTATTTCATAACTAATTAACCATAGCTCCAAATTTAATAAACTTTATATGCAAATGGGGTAGAATTATGCCTAGTTTAACATGGTGGCCTTACTTTGCATGTTTAACAACTCTAAAATTGTGTTTAGGGTAGATCAGTACCAAACCTAAAATATGCATATGAGGATTTTCCGGACTTGTTGTTTGTCGTTCCGCCCTCATTTAGACTCGCCTAGATAGGTAGTTTTCTTTTGCTTCACCCTCTTGCCATGTTTAACAACATTTAATATTGTTGGGTACATAAACAAGATCGAACTAAATAAGTCATGTGGTGTTTCGTCAATATGCAACGGAGTTGCATGTTGAGCTCCACTTAAGTTGTAGGATTGTTTGTGCATTTTGCCATGCCATGCTTCATTAAACCGGACATGCATCATACTTGATTGTGCATCATGCCATGATTATGTGGTGGTTGTTTACTATATTGTTTGCTTTCTTTCCGGTGTTGCTTCTTCGGGTTGGTTCCGATAACGTCGTGTTTGTGAGGACCCGTTCGACTACGTTTGTTTGTCTTCTTCATGGACTCGTTCTTCTTCCTTGCGGGATCTCAGGCAAGATGACCATACCCTCAAAATCACTTCTATCTTTGCTTGCTAGATGCTCGCTCTTTTGCTATGCCTATGCTGGGATACCTGCCACTTGCTTATCATGCCTCCCATATTGTTGAACTAAGCCTCTAACCCATCTTGTCCTAGCAAATCGTTGTTTGGCTATGTTACCGCTTTGCTCAGCCCCTCTTATAGCATTTTTAGTTACAGGTGAAGATGAAGTTTGTTCCTTGTTGGAACATGGAGATGTTGTTCCTTGTTGGAACATGTGTACTTGTTGGGATATCACAATATCTCTTATTTAATTAATGCATCTATATACATGATAAAGGGTGGAAGGCTCGGCCTTACGCCTGGTGTTTTGTTCCACTCTTGCCGCCCTAGTTTCCGTCATATCGATGTTATGTTCCCGGATTTTGCGTTCCTTACACGGTTGGGTTATAATGGGAACCCATTGACAGTTCGCCTTGAATAAAACTCCTCTAGCAATGCCAACATTGGTTTTACCATTCGCCACCTAGCCTTTTCTTTCCCTTGGGTTCTGCAGATTCAAGGGTCATCTTTTTTTAACCCCCCCCCCCCCCCGGGCCAGTGCTCCTCTGAGTGTTGGTCCAAACTGGAGCCCCTTGCAGCGCCACCTCGGGGAAACTCAAGGGTTGGTTTTAGTTGTACGGATTGCTCATCTGAGTGTGCCCTAAGAACGAGATATGTGCAGCTCCTATCGCGATTTGTCGGCACATTCGGGCGGTGTTGCTGGACTTGTTTTACCATTGTCGAGGATGTCTTGTAACCGGGATGCCGAGTCTGATCGGATTGTCTTGGGAGAAGGAATATCCTTCGTTGACCGTGAGAGCTTGTGATGGGCTAAGTTGGGACACCCCTGCAGGGATTTGAACTTTCGAAAGTCGTGCCCGCGGTTATGGGCAGATGGGAATTTGTTAATGTTCGGTTGTAGAAAACCTGAAGTTGACCTTAATTAAAATACATCAACCGTGTGTGTTACCGTGATGGTCTCTTCTCGGTGGAGTCCGGGAAGTGAACACGGTGTTGGAGTTATGCTTGACGTAGGTTGTTCTAGGATCACTTCTTGATCATAGTTTCTCGACCGTGCTTTGCCTCCTCTTCTTGCTCTCATTTGCGTATGTTAGCCACCATATATGCTAGTCGCTTGCTGCAGCTCCACCTCATACCTTTTCCCTACCTATAAGCTTAAATAGTCTTGATCGCGCGGGTGTGAGATTGTTGAGTCCCCGTGACTCACAGATACTTCCAAAACTAGCTTGCAGGTGCCGTTGAATCATGCAGATGACGCAACCAAGCTCAAGGATGAGCTCTATGAAGATCGTGTTCTTTATGTTGTTCCGTTTTCCAGTTGATCAGTAGTGGAGCCCAGTTTGGATGATCGGGGATCTGTGTAGCATCTGGGGTAGTCTTCTTTCATTTTGGTTCCGTAGTCGGACCTTTATTGTATCTGGATGTTGTAATGCTTTATTCATGTATTGTGTGAAGTGGCGATTGTAAGCCAACTATGTATCTCTTTCCCTTATGTATTACATGGGTTGTGTGAAGATTACCTCACTTGCGACATTGCTTTTAATGCGGTTATGCCTCTAAGTCGTGCTTCGACACGTGGGAGATATAGCCGCATCGAGGGTGTTACAAGTTGGTAATCAGAGCCTTCCCCGACTTTAGGATCCCCCTGCTTGATCGAATCGCTGGCGTTGTTGAGTCTAGAAAAATGTTTTGAGTCTTTTAGGATTATATATATCGGAGAGTAGGATTCTTTTTACTCCTCGGTCCCTTCGTCGCTCTGGTGAGGCATCCTGACGTAGAGTTTTGACTCTTCTCTTCTCAAATTTCACTAAAAAAATAGGATCACGCGGGTATCTTGGAATCGTTCCGATGGTTTTGTGACGAGAACATTGTTCTTGGTGCCTCCTGTCATTTAGGGGTTGTGGCAGTGTCCCGGGGAGTTGAGCTCCGAGGTGTTGTCGTCACAATTTTATCGTTGCAGTTCTGGAATACCTGAGATTAGTTTCGCCGACATCGAAAATCTCTTTTATGCAGTTGTTGGTGAGATAACCTCGAAGCCACCCAGTACTGGGACGGGAGTTCGGGAGTATTGCCATAACTTGTATAACGGATGCTTTTCGAAGGTTGAGGTAAACGATTTCCGAAGGTTTCTTGGTTATGTGTTGAAGGACGGATATAGCTGGATGTAGGATTTGTCAGTTTGGGTGAGATATTATGCTTCCCCTGTATCCCCAACACCTGATTGCATAAACAAAAATTTTGGGGGGTTTATAAGTGGAATTCAAGTAGCTCTTAGGATATCTTTCCGACAGATGTATGATATGAAATTGGGGTTCGACGTCTAGTGGTCCGCCTATCCACGGTTGGTTTTACAGTGGTCTCGTTGTGTCTTAAGGAGTCCTTGGCTATGCCGACTCGGGGACGCTTCGTATGTCATGTGCACTGCCTTGTACATGATGGTGCTGTACGATCGAGCCCATGTAGGCCCCACCACGAGAACTTCGAATGAAATCTCTATCATATGTTTGTTCCGGCTTATTCTGCAAGCCAATCCTTTGTTTTGTTTTGAGTTGTGGTATTCGAGTTGCTTCAAAGTCAAATGTTGATTCCATACCTTTCCTAAACGGTGTTCTCATGTTCCTATGTGAATACTAATCCTTCTTGATCATCGAGTTTGTCATGTCAATCCTTGTCAGCCGGTGCGATTCTCTTCAAGATTGTCCTATCATTTGTTACATCCGCAAGATCGACTCAAGTCTTCTGAACGTTGTTTGTTTCATTCGTCCCAAGTTGCCTTTGTTTTTTCCCGCCCTCCCACCCTTTTTCTTCAAGGACTCATATATCTTAATCAAGTATCCATTTTATTCATGTGAATTTTGTCCATTCCTTTCTTTCAATGTTCTTACCCGGTGTTTCTCATGAAGAAACTAACGGAGCCTCAAGTTCATCATTCTTCATTCTTTTTCTTCTCCGGTGGATTCAATTCAAGCTTTTAGTGTTGATCATATCCTGTAACTCGTTTCAATTTTTTTTCATGCCGGTGCACCTTATATTCAGTCATTTCTTTCTATTCAATTGTTCCGGAGTGCTCAAGATATCTCAGAAGATTTGTTTCCATTCTCAATCCGTTCAAGCTTTTGCGAGGATGTTATCTCATTCAAGCCATTTAATTCAACCGGTGCAATCTCTCTTTTCAAGTAATCTTTTCAACGGTGTTTCTCCTGAGTGGGCCCTAACCCACAGGTCTTTTCCCAAGATCTTACCTGACTCTTCTAATTTTCCCTGGAGCTTTTCAAATTCATTTCAAAGTTTGACATAAGAATGATTTGTCATCATGCATATGTATTTCTCCATGATCTTTCAAATTCTTTTCATCGTTGGCTCAACCTTTCCAATTTTCATACCGGAGCGTCTCAACAACTCATGGTGGTTTTTTCTCGTCGTCATTCTCAACATTTGAAGACCGAAGAAGAGTTTTACCTCCATATCTTATCCATTCTCGCAGAGATTCGTGGTTCTAGTTCGAGGCCATCCTCTCATAATTGTTTTTGATTGTGAGAATTTTTTCACCCATCCGGAGCAATTCAAGAGTCTTCTCAGTTTGTTGTTTGGAGTTCATCAATTCATGGTTATTCATTCTCAGCTGTCAGTTATCATTTTCCAGTCTTACCGGTGCACCATTCAAGTTTTTTTCTCTAATCAGCTCGTGATCTCTTCGTTATCATGGATCTAAATTCACTCAGGTATCTTCGTCTCATCTTCTAATTCTTCCTGGTGAATTGTGCCTTGCTACCTCCATTTCAAATTCTTACGGTGGTTCGTTCTACATTCTCTTCCATGGTGATCATATCAATTCATTCGTTGTTTCTATCCTATTGGTGTTTCGTTGAAGACCTTATCAAGTTATCGATATCTCTCTTAATCCTTTCTATGGGAATAAGTAATATGCCAAATCCGTTGCTTGTCATCAATCTAAATTGGTGAAGGATACGCATAACATAATTCTTATTCTTGTTTCATATAAGTGGTAAATTCCTTCCTTCGGAGTTTGTTCATGATGAATAAATTCTTGATTTTCTTTTGTTCATCTTTTCTTTTCCCGGAGTTTCAAGATCTCTCACTTATCTCGTCGCAAAGCTCCATTTAATCATTTCAAGGCTTCACCTTATATTTTCAACTTCTCTTTCCGTTTTGATCATCCTTTTATTACCGGAGTTCTTCATGGAGGCTCTACATGTTGGTTCATCAAAGATTTAATTCCTTTTCGAAGTGTTCATTGAGATTCTTTTCAGAGGAGCTCAATCTTTCTTCATCTTGCAATCCGGAGTGCAATTCTTTCTACCTTATCTTTTGAGGTGGTGTTATGTCATTCTTGATAATTTCCCTTCGGGTTTCATGATTCACAAGTTATCAAGAATGAGATATTTTAAATCCATCAATCTCGTCATTGGGGTTATCTTGGGTTAAAAAAATTCACCTAAAGCCTTCCCTAAGGGTTGTTGCTATTTATGGTGCTCTTAAAGGACCCAAGTTCATCTTTTATACTTCCGGTGAATAAGTTTCTCATCTCCTTCTTGATATCAAGCCAATCTATTGTTTCTCCGTGAGTGGCAGAATTTCACCTCAGGATTTCGAGATGGTTTCCATAAGCCCACTTCAAGCCTATCTTTCCGTTGTTGGGTTTCCAACAACTCCGTTCGACCCTTCTCCTAAAGATGTCTTTTCAAGCTCTTTTGTGGCAGAAGTTGGCATTTTCTTCTCCATTCTCCTATTTCAATTATCTATCTTCTATTCTTTTGTTCTGGAGGTATTGTGATGTTGCTATTTTCAACCCATCATCTCGTTTTGTAATAGATCATGTTCTTTTCATGCCTATCCATTTAACCGGAGTGTTGTGCCCTTTTGCTCAAGTTCTTTTTGTCTTATCAAGCCTTGCATCTCTTTTCAACCGGAGTGTTGTCTGAGATCTTTCTTACCCCTTGTTCCATTCATTCAATAGTTCCGGAGGCTGTATGTTGTGATCTCATCAAGTGTCTTCTCATCTTATCAAGTTCTTATTCAATTCCTTTTCTTTTCAATCGGAGTGCTGCCCGAAGTTGTTCTTCCTTGTTCCTCTTTTCTAACGGAGTGTTTTCAACTTCGTTCATCTCCATTACATTCTTTCTTTCAATTTGTTCAACTTCTCAAGGTTCTTTGGTTTCACTCGTTTGTCAAAGAAGCAACTTAGTTTTACCTCTTCTCTTTCTCTTCCGTTTTCCCTCCGGTGCCATTCTAGATCTCGGGACGAGATCCTCTCGTAGTGGTGGAGTGTTGTGACGCCCCGAGACCGATGTGCCAGGTGTCTTCCTGTTATTCGCTGTTGTTGCCATGTCATTTCCTTGTGTGTTGCATCTTGCCATGTCATCTTGTGCATTGCATCATCATGTTTTTCAAAACTTGCATTACTCCGGGTCTCCCAGTTCCGTCCGTTGTCCGTTCTGAGCCCACACACACTTGCACACGCCCGCGGCATGTCCGAAATAGTATTTTATAAGTGGCCGGAAAATGTTCTCGTAATGGGATGAAAGTTGGCGTGTGGTCTTATTATAGTGTAGATAGACCGCCTGTCAAGTTTCATCGCATTCGGAGTTCGTTTGACGCCCCAACGATTAACTATAGCGACAATATAGTCGGTCAAACGTGGGACGTTTTCAGTCTCCGGAAACCGCTGTCGGGTCTCTCTCTCTCTTCTCTTCACTCAGCTCGAGACCGTCTTTTCAGTCTACCTACCGCCAGGCCCTACCTAACCTCTCTCGTCAGCCCGCGGACCTTCTCCCGCGCGCGTCTGAAATCTGTCCCGGACCCGACCCGGACAGTCGGTACCGCTGTGTCCGGATCAACCCCAAACATCTACAAAACGTCTCCATTTTGTTTTTTTCGACTTCCTAACATATTTTATCCGCGATCGTGCGTTTGCGATCGTAGGGTCGAGATAGCCCTTATCCTAACCTACCCGCTATATATAACTAGTCTAACTCTAGATCCTAGGAGGGTTCTCCCATCAAATCCTTCTCCCCGCCGCCACTCCTCTCCCACCTTGGGATCCTCCCGATGCATCCATCCACCAACCAGCGCTCCCCATGACCCTCCTTGATTTCCGCTGCGCCCAAATCACAGCAGACAAGAGCCAACCAGCCACCACCTTCCCCTCTATCCATTCGTCGCCCGAGCCCGCAACCTCCTCTACTTCCCGTGCTGCCTCCCTTCCGCCACCGTAAGGATCGCCAGCAAGCACCTCCTGGAATCTCTGCATCCTCATCGACCCAAGGAAACGAGCTCCTCCCGAAGCCTCCTGCTTCCCTGATGCCCGTCGCCCCGAGCCCTAGTGCTCCAAGGCCGGCCCTCCTGCAGCGCCTTGTCCCGCTCCTCTTCTTCCCTTTCTCTCCCTCATTGCTCTCTCTCGCCTCACCCTCTCTGTCTCTGTACAGGGAACCAGTGGGAGATCCCATGGCTGCTCGTGGAAGCTCTGTCGTCGCCGGGATCAAGTTCCTCCGGCTTCGACTGCCCGGATCCGTGTCTTCGCCGCCCTTGCCCGTTCCGGCCGGATCCCGCCGGCTGGACCCCGTCCCCGGCCACCGGTGCCCTCGCCGATGACCACCGACGAGCCGCCGTGCCAAGTTCCGCTCCTGTTGGCCACGCCCCGCCTGCATCGCGCCTCTCCCGCCTTGGATCCGGCCGCCCTTTCCATCCCGCACCTCCGTGTCCCTGCAGTCCCGCGCCGCCACTGCTTCCTGTCAAGCGAGCAGGGGAGGATGATGCCTCATTCAGCGTCGTTGACCGCGCGAGCATCGTCAGCGCCTCCCTGCCTCACATCGTGATCTGACTCCAGCGCCCCTCGCCAAGGCCCACCTCCGGCGCCATCGTGGGCCGCGTGAGCAAGCCAGCGCCAGACCTCCCTCCTCCCACCGAATGGGCCAATCCCATGGTGAGAACACCCCTGGCGTCCCACCCCTTTTTTCCCCTATTGTTGGGCCAGCAGATCCGGCCCAGTATCTTTTCTTAGGCTCTGTGAATTTAGCAAATTTCCAGGGAATTGCAGTTTTACATAAAACCCCCCTAGTTTCATGCATTTAATAACTTCACAACCGTGCATCGGATCTAAATAAATTATATATGAAAGTTGCTTAGAATTTTGTCTAGTTTAATAATTTGCAACTTTCATCCATGTTTGAAATGTTTAAAATGCTGTTTGGTTAAATTTTCTCCTATGCCATGCTAAAATGCTTTATTTCATAACTAATTAACCGTAGCTCCAAATTTAATAAAGTTTATATGCAAATGGGGTAGAATTATGCCTAGTTTAACATGGTGGACTTACTTTGCATGTTTAACAACTCTAAAATTGTGTTTAGGGCAGATCAGTACCAAACCTAAAATATGCATATGAGGATTTTCCGGACTTGTTGTTTGTCGTTCCGGCCTCATTTAAACTTGCCTAGATAGGTAGTTTTCTTTTGCTTCACCCTCTTGCCATGTTTAACAACATTTAATATTGTTGGGTACATAAACAAGATCGAACTAAATAAGTCATGTGGTGTTTCGTCAATATGCAACGGAGTTGCATGTTGAGCTCCACTTAAATTGTAGGATTGTTTGTGCATTTTGCCATGCCATGCTTCATTAGACCGGACATGCATCATACTTGATTGTGCATCATGCCATGATTATGTGGTGGTTGTTTAGTATGTTGTTTGCTTTCTTTCCGGTGTTGCTTCTTCGGGTTGGTTCCGATAATGTCGTGTTTGTGAGGACCCGTTCGACTACGTCCGTTTGTCTTCTTAATGGACTTGTTCTTCTTCCTTGCGGGATCTCGGGCAAGATGACCATACCCTCGAAATCACTTCTATTTTTGCTTGCTACATGCTCGCTCTTTTTCTATGCCTATGCTGCGATACCTACCACTTGCTTATCATGCCTCCCATATTGTTGAACCAAGCCTCTAACCCACCTTGTCCTAGCAAACCGTTGTTTGGCTATGTTACCGCTTTGCTCAGCCCCTCTTATAGCGTTGTTAGTTGCAGGTGAAGATGAAGTTTGTTCCTTGTCGGAACATGGAGATGTTGTTCCTTGTTGGAACATGTTTACTTGGTGGGATATCACAATATCTCTTATTTAATTAATGCATCTATATACTTGGTAAAGGGTGGAAGGCTCGGCCTTATGCCTGGTGTTTTATTCCACTCTTGCCGCCCTAGTTTCTGTCATATCGGTGTTATGTTCCCGGATTTTGCGTTCCTTACACGGTTGGGTTATAATGGGAACCCCTTGACAGTTCGCCTTGAATAAAACTCCTCCAGCAATGCCCAATATTGGTTTTACCATTCGCCACCTAGCCTTTTCTTTCCCTTGGGTTCTGCCATTGTCGAGGATGTCTTGTAACCGGGATGCCGAGTCTGATCGGATTGTCTTGGGAGAAGGAATGTCCTTCATTGACCGTGAGAGCTTGTGATGGGCTAAGTTGGGACACCCCTGCAGGGATTTGAACTTTTGAAAGCCGTGCCCGCGGTTATGGGCAGATGGGAATTTGTTAATGTTCGGTTGTAGAAAACCTGAAGTTGACCTTAATTAAAATACATCAACCGTGTGTGTTACCGTGATGTTCTCTTCTCGGCGGAGTCCGGGAAGTGAACACGGTGTTGGAGTTATGCTTGACGTAGGTTGTTCTAGGATCACTTCTTGATCATAGTTTCTCGACCGTGCTTTGCCTCCTCTTCTCGCTCTCATTTGCGTATGTTAGCCACCATATATGCTAGTCGCTTGCTGCAGCTCCACCTCATACCTTTTCCCTACCTATAAGCTTAAATAGTCTTGATCACGCGGGTGTGAGATTGTTGAGTCCCCGTGACTCACAGATACTTCCAAAACCAGCTCGTAGGTGCCGTTGAATCGTGCAGATGACGCAACCAAGCTCAAGGAGGAGCTCTATGAAGATCGTGTTCTTTATGTTGTTCCGTTTTCCAGTTGATCAGTAGTGGAGCCCAGTTGGGACGATCGGGGACCTGTGTAGCATTTGGGGTAGTCTTCTTTCATTCTGGTTCCGTAGTTGGACCTTGATTGTATCTGGATGATGTAATGCTTTATTCATGTATTGTGTGAAGTGGTGATTGTAAGCCAACTATGTATCTCTTTCCCTTATGCATTACATGGGTTGTGTGAAGATTACCTCACTTGCGACATTGCTTTCAATGCGGTTATGCCTCTAAGTCGTGCTTCGACACGTGGGAAATATAGCCGCATCGAGGGCGTTGCATCCTACTAGGAGGAGGAAAGGAAGGAGGAGAGGGAGAAGGAAGGAAAGGGAGGAAAGGAGGAAAGGGGGGCCGGCCCCTAGTCCAATTCGGTTTGGGCTAGGGGGCCGCGCGCCCTCCCTCCCCTCTTCCACCACTTGGCCCATGAGGCCCAATACTTCTTCCCCGTATTCCCGTAACTCCCTGGTATTCCGAAAAATACCCGAATCACTCGGAACCTTTATGATGTACGAATATAGTCGTCCAATATATCGATCTTTACGTCTCGACTATTTCGAGACTCCTCGTCATGTCCCCGATCTCATTCGTGACTCCGAACTATCTTCGGTACATCAAATCACATAAAGTCATAATACCGATCGTCACCAAACGTTAAGCGTGCGGACCCTACGGGTTCGAGAACTATGTAGACATGACCGAGATACGTCTCTGGTCAATAACCAATAGCGGAACCTGGATGTTCATGTTGGCTCCTACATATTCTATGAAGATCTTTATCGGTCAATCCACATAACAACCTACGTTGTTCCCTTTGTCATCGATATGTTACTTGCTCGAGATTTGATCGTCGGTATCTCGATACCTAGTTCAATCTCGTTACCGGCAAGTCTCTTTACTCGTTCTGTAATGCACTATCCCGCAACTAACTCATTAATTGCATTGCTTGCAAGGCTTATAGTGATGTGCATTACCGAGAGGGCCTAGAGATACCTTTCCGACAATCGGAGTGACAAATCCTAATCTCGATCTACGCCAACTCAACAAGTACCATCGGAGACACCTGTAGAGAACCTTTATAATCACCCAGTTACGGTGTGACGTTTGGTAGCACACGAAGTGTTCCTTCGGTAATCGGGAGTTGCATAATCTCATAGTCATAGGAACATGTATAAGTCATGAAGAAAGCAATAGCAGTAAACTAAAATGATCAAGTGCTAAGCTAACAGAATGGGTCATGTCAATCACATCATTCTCCTAATGATGTGATCCCGTTTATCAAATGACAACTCATGTCCATGGTTAGGAAACATAACCATCTTTATCAACGAGCTAGTCAAGTACAGGCATACTAGTGACACTTTGTTTGTCTATGTATTCACACATGTATTATGTTCCTGGTTAATACAATTCTATCATGAATAATAAACATTTATCATGAAATAAGGAAATAAATAATAACTTTATTATTTCCTCTAGGGCACATTTCCTTCAGAGAGGGGGGCTGCGGGTGGGGTGCGTCCACCGGCGAGGCAGGGGCGGCTTATATAGCGGCCGGGGGGAGGCGGCGTGTGTACGCGTGGCGGAAGGGGGCACATCGCCTCACCGCGTCGCCCCATGAGGAATCAATGGAAGGTTGACCGACAGCAGCCTTGGCATTGATTCTCCGCGGGAACCCGAGGCGATGAGGACGATGAGGCGCGGGGGTCGCTGACTCGGGCGGGCCCGCCGTTCTTTCGCGCCAAAAACGATTGCCCCGGCGCCCCCTAGCGCGCCGGGTTCAGCCTGGGTCCGCTGGCATCAGTTTCGGTCCTGCCTGGCAAAAATTGGGCTCCTGGGGACGCGACTGGGCCGTTTTTGGGCGTCGGCGCTAGAAAATGGCCTTGGGGGCCTGTTGGGGGCACGGGTGGAGATGCTCTAAGTGGTGTCCTTCATTGTTGTGAGTTGTTAGCAGTTGGATGAAAACTGCTTTAGTCAGTGTCACTGACTTACAAATGATGGTTACATGTGCAGACTTCGGAGCTTAACTGAAGCATTTCGATGGCTTGGACGCGCTTGCGTATGACCCCGGGACCATGGAATCGGACAACAAGCTGAGAGAAACGGTGAAGGTAACATCGAGCCTCCTAGCCATGTTATAGTTTAATTGTAACCCCAAAGTTGATCTACATTATGTTCTTGGTTGTTTGTTATTGCAGAAGTTCATGACCCGTTGTCGTAAGATAGTGGGCATGCTTGGGCGCGCTCGCGCGGCCGATGTCCATATTCCTGCTTAGTGGAGGGTCGATGTGTGCCATCGCTTCATCGAGCCACGCCGGTGGAGCTTCCTCTACCCATGCCACCTCGTCGTCTCGCGTTGTTGAGGAGGACGAGGAAGAAGATGACGAGGAAGAAGAGGAAGAGGAGCAAGCCGATGAATGAGGTGGTGAGGAGGAGGAGTACGACGACGATGACGAACCTTCGCCGACTCATCCAACCCAGGACAAGAGAGGGAAAACGGCCGAAGAAGGATTGGAAGAGGCCATCCCTGTTTCAGAGAGAGCGTCCTCGACGTCGCATGAAGAAGCCGGATGAAACCCGCTCGAAGAGAAACAAGGAGCTTACCGCCAAGAGGCGGATGAACAAGTGATACGTCATGTTGAACTCGCTTAGTTAAACTAGTTGTGAACGAGAACTTGTTTGCTATGTCGAACTACTCGGTGTTGTCGATTTGCTACGTGCTTACTATGTTGAACCTATTTGATATGTTGATTTGCTACCTACCTATTTGGTGTTCCCAATTTGCTATCTATAATGTGTGAGATCATCATATTTTGATTTGCAAACACAATTTGTTGTTGTGTTGAACTATCATTCATATTTGAAATTGAAATGATCAAGATCTTCTAAAAAAATAAGTGAAAAAGGACCCTACCGCCAGGGATTGCGCCGGTAGGTTCTCACCGTCGACCGCAAAACATTTACGATTTCCCGTTACACTAGACCCTAGCGCTAGATCACCCGGTGGTAAGGTGTGATGCCCTATCGTGAAACATAGTCGACTTTCTGTTATAGAACCCTGGCACGCGTGCAGGGCCTGGCACACCCTACCGTCGTGGAGGGTGGCGGTAGCTTTAGCTACCCTACCGTCGTCCACCTTGTCGGTAGTGTCGTTAGGCCAACTCCACCGCGCGGCCCCAAATGGACGTCCGTTTTGGCCGGATTTTGTCCCTTTGGGGCGCCGATGGGTTCGCCCGTGTCCACCTCTGTCCGTTGGGTCGTGGGTGCGCCCACCGCGCGACCGCACCCCAAAACTTGTCCGTGTTGGACGTGTTTAAAAAAACATAAAAACTTAAACAAAATGACTTAAAAAGGTAAACAAACGCAGTTTAAAAAACTTAAAACTTAAGTTAGGGTCCATGGCCACAAAACGGCCCAGTTTCACATCCAACTTGACATAATTAAACATAAAAAAGAAAATAAAAAACGGCCGCCGCCAGCGCGCTCGTGCCCGTGCGGGTCGATGTCGTCGCCGTCTTCAGTGGCCGTCCGCGTCGTCGTCGTCGCTGACGAGGTCCACGTAGGCCGGCGGTGTCCAGAGGTGGGCCGACGGTGCGTGGTAGACGGGGGTGGGCTGGACGGCGGGAGGTGCCTGCACGACCTCCTCGTGTGGCGACGCCTCCCGCTCTGGTGACCGCGGCGGAGTGGCGCACCAGTTGACGCCCACGGCGGCGGCCATCTCCGGAGCAGTGCAGGACCAACCCCACCCCTGGCCCTGCAGGCCCGGGTGGAACGCGGCCACCGGCTCCTCCTCCATCGCCTCCTCCCTCCTCTCCTCCACCATTTGCAGCTCGGGGAAGGCGACGTCGCCGGCGGTAGAGTGTGCCATCGTCTCCTCCAAGTCGTCCCATTGGCGCTCGTCGTGGGTGTACATGGAGTCGTCCATGGCACGCTGCACGAGCCGGGCCTTCTCCTCTGCTGTCATGCAAGGAGGTGGAGGTGGTGATGGAGACGGGAAAGGCGACGGCGTGGGCGTGAGGCCGCGCACGCGCGTACGCCCGCGCACCTCTCGACGTGGCCGCCGCGACCCCGACACCGTGCCGGCGAAGTATGAAGCGCGGCGCGTGTCGTGCTCGTTCCGGAGCCACGTGTCCCAGAGGGAGGAATCCGGGGCGTACCTGTCATCGTGGTACAGGTCGCCGGGGAGGAGGCGGCGGCGGCGCTCGATCTCGTCGCGGCGCGCGCGTCCGCTCGCCGGCACAGGCGAGATTGGGACCCGGTCGGCGCTGAGGTGCCAGCCGTTGGGGAGGTGGACGTCGCTCCAGGGGACCGACGTCCTCGTCTCCTAGTACCGCCGGCACACGTCCACCGCGAGGTACTGCCGGTCGCGCTCGCCAGCGGGCCTAGGGTTGATGGTGTAGGGGGCCGGCGCGGGGGCTCGACGGGAGGAGCGCGGCGGAGACGCGGGCTCCTTCTTCACGGAGCCGCGGCGGCGCCCCGAGGAGGAGCCGGCCTCACGGTCGTGCTTCCCCTTGCGGTTCTAGAAGCCCATGGCGAGGTGGCCGGCCGGCGAGCTCGAGGACAATGGAGGGCTAGGGTTCGGGGCTGTCGGGTTTCGAGGAGGCCGCGGGATGGCGTGGGGCAGTGTGGACAACGATCGGTCCACGCTTCCCACTTAAAGAAGGACAGCAACCTTCTGATGTGCGGATGACAGGTGGGGCCGCCCGCTCGTGCGCATTGATGTGGGCGGGTGGGAGGTAGGTGGCCGCCTGTCACGCGGCCCCGACGCGGACGAGGCGCACGTCCGTTTGGTGTCCGCCGCGACCCAAACCCGGCGCAAGTTTGCGCTCGAAATGAGTCGGCCCGGACACAAAACAAACAAGATGGGTCCGGGCCGTCGCGCGCTGGCCGCCTTGTTTGTCCCTTTTACCCCAAACGAACGGGGCCCGACAGGATGGGGTCGCGCGATGGAGATGGCCTTATGCCACGTCAGCCCAATACAGTTGGTTGACCGCCTTGTTTGTCCCTTTTACCTCAAACGGACAGGGCCCGACAGGATGGGGTCGCGCGATGAAGATGGCCTTATGCCACGTCAGCCCGATACAGTTGGTTGACGGCGGCTGCCGTTAACCTACCGCCCATAGGCCTGTCGGTAGAAAAAGGGTTAGATTCCGAAATAATTTTGAATAAGGGTCAAATCCGGCTAAACTTCAGCAAAAAGGTCAAAACGCGAAAATTGGCCGTGAGCTGATGGCTGGCGATGCCCTTGTCTTGCTTTGCGGCCTGTGCTCGCGTCGTTTGCGTTGCATGCATGCAGGCGGGTCGATGGGCTGCCCAGGCTTTGTTAGGAGCAGCTTTTGTCTGCTTGTTCAGGCATGCCAATGCCGTGCCATGGCAGGTCAGGTCAGGTCGGTCTGAGCCGCTACGTCCCCGCTCAGATCATGGGCCGTTGTACGTAACGTACATGTTGGAAAGATACAGGGCCAATGATGTAGAGTGCGAAACGGACATCCAAGACACGTCCTTGATCGGAATGAATCAAGTCAGAAAACATCGGTAAACAGTAAATATGAAGAGCCAAAGAAAAAAAAATCCAGCACGGTGCAAATGCAGGAGCGCTGGCAACGTTGGGGGCGCGCCTCGTCTAGGAGTCCATCAACGCGTGCTCATGCCCGGTCGTTGTGCAGCGCGCGCGCAGGAGCCATTGGGCAGTCGTGCCGCTGCAGTTGGAATCCCCTTGGACCCTTAACCGGCCGGGTAGGGGGAGCAGAGCACTGTAAGTTTGGAAAAGATGATCACCTGCGAAGTTTATCCTGATGGACCCATCCATCCAATGCATGCACCTTGCCGGTCATCCATGTCCGTGCGATGCCAAGTTGCCAGCCAAACCAACGACAGGCTTTCGTCATCGTCATCATCCTCCCCGCGCGCCTACCGAGGAGGATATCCTCGCAGTCGCAAGCGCAGAGCCGCAGGCTCCCCTCTCCCAACGTACCCATGGCCCTGGCGAGCGGGCCACTCCCGCGTCATTAGCCCCACCCGTCAGCGACCGAGCGCGGACAGTACAGCAGATACAACGACCAGCAGGGGCGGATTGGTGATCTCTCCGACGAGACGAAACGGACTCCTGTAGCAGAGAGCCTCTGTCACCTGATCCTGTGGTCCGCTAAACGCGACAAAGAGAAGCAGAAAAGCGAAAAAGCACAGCAGCGTGTGTGTGTCGATCGGCAGATGCGCGCGCGCGCCAGCGCCATTGATCGATCGCCCCATGCATGCATGGAGCCAGTAGCCCGGTGCACGCACCCACGCTAACCCTAGGCTTGACTAGCTCAGGCGTGCAGTCGCTGGCTCTCGTCTCCAACCCTGCAGATTCCTCCTCGTAGCACATTCACACTACTAGTGGTACACACCATTTCTCGCATGCACACAAACCATCTTCCAATTTCTCACCGTGTTCACCCACACTACTAGTAGAGTCTAGATCTGAGACGCACGCCCAACCAATTCGATGCCCCCTACAGGAAAGGAAAGCTCGGCGTGTGCGCGCCCCGTCACGAGCCCCCGCAGCGGCAAGTTCACGGTGTGCGATGGCTCCATCTCACCGAACAGCACAAGCAAAGCAGTTCCTTCCTTCCGCCGGCCACACAATGAATCAATCTTTCCCACCGGACGCCATGCCAATGCCCATGTGCCATGCACATTACACGCACGCACGCACGCACGCACGGATCAAACAAACAAACAAGCCACACGCTCGTCCACACAGCAGCGATATGATGGTCTCCGTCAATCATTGTCCATTCTCATCCGTCCATCCATCGGTCTGGTCCGGTCCACCCGGGTCTTGGCGATCGTCCTTGTCCTCGTCCACAGCGTACAGGAGTAGTAGTAGTGGTACGAACTCCACCAACACACGCCTATCTCCGCGTGCCCCGAGGAAGATACGCCCCACCCCAACCCAACCCAACCAACCCAAACCCGTCCCACGCCACGCACGGGCCACCGCCACCTTCTACCCAACAAAACCCCTGGCTCCCCACAAAACCCTAGCACCGCACACTGGCACGGCGGGGCCACGGCTCTCCGGCCCCGCCCGTCAGCGACTGAACAGGCACCAGCAGAAAACTCCCGAAGCTACCCCGTCTCTCTCTCTTTCTCTCTCCTCGACGAGCCCCGCCCCACAGCAGCGGCGGCAGCAGAGGCTGTCCCCTCGGCTCTGACATGGCAGCGGGGGCCCAGCGGGAAGGCGACAAAGCGGAGGAAAGCGAGCGCGGCCCCTGCCTAGCCCACCCATAGCTCTCCTCCGGACGAGCTTGCCCCTCTCCCGCCTTCCAAGCAGCTTCCGGGGTGGGGCAGTGGCCAGTGGCGGAGCGCCACGCGTCGCGGGGATCATGAACGCAACGGGGTTCCGCGTTTCCGTTTCCGTGCTACGGCCCGCCCACGGCGCGGCCCGGATGCCAGGAACGGCAAAAAGCGCAGAGCTTTTAATGGGAGGAGGGGGGTGGGGTGGGGCACGAAAGCTGTGAAGGGGTACTACGACGGGCGGGTGGGTACCGACTACCGAGACATGCTGTGCTAGAGAGAGAGACGGTGAGCAGAGAGGGACAGGCGGACAGGCCTGTGCAGGATAAGTGCGGCTTTTGCAGTCTGCGTTCGCCGTGCGCGGTGGGTGTCTGTGGGTGCCGGAGGGCGGGGAGAGGAGAGGGGAGGAGCGCTCCACTACTAGCAGCAGTCTACATAAGAGGAGGGCGATCGAGCGGAGGCGCAGGGTGTTTGTCTGTGTGAGCGAGCGGGAAGAGGGTGGAGAGGGGTTTCGGGGAAGCAGCAGAGCAGGTGCGGCGAGGCTTTCTGCGACTCCGGCCGCGCGCATGGGAGAGGTGAGCGAGCGAGCGAGGGCTGGCGTCGCCGGCATTTCTTCGTCATCTGCGTGTCGCTGATTTGTTTCCGCCTGCGTGTTCGATTCGATCCATTTCTTCGGGGTATGAGATGAGATGATTTTGGCCTCGCGGTTTTGGGTGGGCCTCTCCGATGAGCTCTCGCTTGTGCGGCGGTGCCACGGTTCGCCGACCGCCGGAGCGAGAGGGAGGGAGGGAGGTGGTAAGTAATGGTCCTTCGTTTTCGGTGCCGGTTCGGCTGGGTTGGTTCGTTGGTTTCGCCGTTTCGGGGCACGGGATTGGGGGTTTTCTCCTACCTTCTCCGCCGGGGTTTTCAAAGGTTTGGTCCCGGCCGGTGTTTCCGGACGATCTGGTCCTGGTTTCTCGCGGGTCTCGTTGTCATGCGTCTGCATGATCCTTCGTCTGCATGATCCTTCATCGCGCTCCCCCGTCCATGACCCACCGTTTGCTGTCCCTCAACCGAGATTCTCTTCAGTTTGCTTCAGGGGATCAAGTCTTCTGTCACTCCTTCCGAACCCTTTGCTCCTCCTGCCCGTGCTAGTTTTCCCCCTGGTTTCCGTCCAGTGGTGGTTTGTTTTCGATCCGTCCTCTTTGCAAATGCTGGAAGTTAATTTGGGTAGGTGTTGCTTTGGGGTTTTTTGACCCTCGTCTTCGATGTTTTTTGCGTCAGATTATCAAGCGCAAACGCGCGTGTTCTTCTTCTTCGTGGTGCCGTTTGATGAGGTCATGGTATATTCCTTCCGGCTTGGCTTGTCTTTGCTTTGCTTTTCTTTGGGACGATTTGATTTGACGAGGCATGCAGGCACTCTCTGGCGCCGGTGGAGGGAGAGAAAATGAGATTCCACGCTGCCGATCATAACCGGAAAGCTTTTCGTCCTCGGCGATCGTTTCGGACGGGGAGCAGTTCCTTTTCCCAGCTTCGTCTCGGGCGACGTGTCGCTCCGGCCCGTGATCGATCGACGCCCTGACATGACCAGTCTGCGTTTCTCCATGATTCGAGCGAAGCGAGAGCCTGCTAGCTGCGCTTTCCTGACCGAGCTTTGGTCGAGTCTGCTTGTTCTTCTTGCGCTCCTTTTCCCTTGCGTGTCCTCAAGGCGATCCAGTTTCCAGTTTCGTGCCTGCGCTCTGAGGCCTGCAGACTGCCACTCCATTTATGCTACCTTGGCTGGCTGCATTGTCCCATTTAATTTTGTCATGTTGTTTTCGATCGGTTTTCGTCAGAAATTTTGGAGCAATCTTCGGGTCTCAAAAGATTTCGTGGAACTTTTTTGCGGCAAGTTTCGTGGAATTTTTTTGCAGCAAGTTTGACTTGTCACATTTGAATTTTGATTCGATTTGGTTTGGCGCTTGGATGGTGCAGAGCTTGAGCGAGGAGGGTGGCGGGACGACGGACAAGATGGGCAAGCAGGACAACGACGTCTCCCGCGCCGTCGTGGAGGACGACACCGCGCTCCTCCTCGCGGCGGTGGACAGCATCAAGAAGGCGGCGCTGGGCCGGCTGCGCAACGGCTCCGACGCCGCCAGGATCCTCGACCAGGACATGTCCAACAGGCTCCTCCACCTCGCCTGCAGGCACGACGCCGCCGAGTGCGCCAGGCTCCTCCTCGACGGGGAGTACGGGATCACGCCGGCCTCCGTCGACGCCAGGGACCCGCTCACGCGGACGCCCCTCCACGTCGCTGCCGAGGGGCACTCCAAGAGGTGCATCCAGCTGCTCCTCTCCAGGAACGCCCGGACGGACGTCAGGCTGCTCGATGGCACACGCCTAGTCGCGCTCGAGGTCGCGCTCATGAGCAGAAGGTGCGTCAATGGCATGGCACCAACTGCGTGCTACTAGTATTTGCTAGTACTGATGATTGCTCATTTGGTCGATGCCATTTGAGATCAAACTGACAGCAATGCATCTGCGTCCTCCCTGGCTGCTTTCTCTTCAGGGTTCAAGTTGATTGGTCACAGGACAACTCGGTCGAGGATCTTCTTGCTTATCTGCAACAAAAGGTTTGTCCCATCACTAAACTCACACACAGGTCCAAACTTCTCTTACATGGTTGATACTAGATAGGATCAATTTCTCATGCCAAACTGCAACTTGCCTGGATGTGTGTGCAGGATCTGAACGCGGTGAGGCTTCTGGCAGAGAAGACCAGGGAGGTTGGGGAGGTGGCTTACAGATACGCCATGGAGGGGCGTGTCGCTGCACTCGCAATGCTGCTCCTGGTGACTGAGGAAAGGATATCGGCGATGGTGAGCGTGGTGATTGATGGCGTCAGGACAAAGAGATCAATCTACAACTCTGTTGTGGACGAGGTTCTGTCGATTGGAGAGGCTTCAGCTAGAGAAGGCAATGAGATGAGGAGGAAAGCCTTGCTCTGTGAGATTCAGCTGCTTAACCAATTTGGGGCCACAGTGTGGAGGGACCGAAAAGTTGACAGGAGAAGCTTGCCCCCTCTACTTAGGGCTGCAAAGGTACCGATTGCTCTTAGTTTCATGCTACCCTTAAATTGTCACTATTCCCAAATTTCGCAATGCACTGAGTATTCAGTGTCTTTTGTTTGAGGTCTACACCGGTTTATTTTCCTTTTAAACACTGCTAGATTTGCATTGCACATGAAATGAGTTGCTATGACTGTTATGAAGTTTAATTGAGTAATCAGTGTGTGTAACTGAGGTCTACGCCTTATTTTCCGTGAAGACTTCTAGATTATGCATGAAGTGAGTATTATGATTATGATCTGCACCCTTTGTTTATATAATCAAGAAGCAGCTCTGCATTTTCTTAAGTTTGGTTGATGCAATATTGTTGTAATCATGCAACTGCAACTTATATATGGAAAAACTTACAATGACTGAGTGTTCAGTGTCTTTACTTTGTGGTCTGCACAGACTTTTTTCCCTTTTAGACACTTCTGGATTTGCATTGCACATGAAATTAGTTGCTAGGACTGCCATGAAGTTAAGTGAGTAATCAATGTGTGTAATTGAGGTCCACCCCTTATTTTAGGAAAGACTCCTAAAATAATACATGAAATGAGTTACTATGATTATGATCAACACACTTTGTTTTACGTATTATCTAGAAGCAGCTCTGCATTTTCTTATGTTCTGGTGGATGTGATATTGCTGTAATCGTGCAACTGCAACTTATATATAGAAAAATTTACAATGATTGAGTGTTCAGTGTCTTTACTTTGTGGTCTACGTAGACATTTTCCCTTTTAAACACTTGAAATTAGTTGCTAGGACTGCCATGAAGTTAAGTGAGTAATCAATGTGTGCAATTGAGGTCCACATCTTATTTTAGGGAAGACTCCTAAAATAATACATGAAATAAGTTACTATGATTATAAATCTACACACTTTGTTTTTATGTATTATCGAAGCAGCTCTGCATTTTCTTATGTTCGGTTGATGCAATATTGCTGTAATCGTGCAACTGCAACTTATATATATAGAAAAAATTACAATGATCGAGTGTTCAGTGTCTTTACTTTGTGGTCTACACAAACTTTTTCCCTTTTAAACACTTCTGGATTTGCATTGCACATGAAATTAGTTGCTAGGACTGGCATGAAGTTTAAGTGAGTAATCAATATGTGTAATTGTGGTCCACACCTTATTTTAGGAAAGACTCCTAATGGGTTACTATGATTATGATCTACACACTTTGTTTTTATGTATTATCTAGAAGCAGCTCTGCATTTTCTTATGTTCAGTTGATGCAATATTGCTGTAATTGTGCTACGCCTAACAAGCTGCAATTTATAAAGCTGCATCTTATACATATGAAAAACTTGCAATGATTGATTCCTTGTGTAGGCCGGAGATATGAATGTCACAAAGATGCTTCTGATGGGGGATGTTGATGTCAATGAAACCGACCCCGAAGGAAACACAGCACTTCACTGGTGCCTTAGTAGTAGCTCAAGCACACAGGAGCCAAGGTGCAGCTAAACTGTACCATTAAAAACACTTCTTGAAAATTCTGCTCCATTAACTGCTAAACAGTAAGATTGTTGTTCTCGCTATTTCCAAGTGTCCTTAATTGTCTTCTGTCTTTGTGCAGGATTGTGTGGCTCCTGCAGAAGAATGGTGCCAGAGTTTTCCAGGGGAACAAACTAGGTCTCACACCAGTGCACGGCGCTGCAGCTAAGGGCAATTACAAGGCTCTTCAGGTAGCCTTTGTTACTTCCTTTTCAAGTGGTTAATATAATACCACTGTGACTAATTGGTATTTTGTTTCTTTGATCTGCAAGTCACTTCTGCTTCATGCACAAGATTGCGTTGATATACCTTCCAAGACCAAAGAAACCCCATTATTCCTTGCAGTGAAAAATGGTTCTTTGAGCTGTGTACGACTTCTTTTGCGTTATGGGGCTAACCCCAAAGCCCAGAACCTGCGGTGAGTAATATTTCTGAAGAATTCTTGTATTCAGTGATTTGATCGACTTACAGTGACGCGATTCTTTGGTGTTGAACAGAAAGCAAAGACCAATAGACGTGGCGACATCCCAGGACATGCGGTTCCTTCTCAACTCCGCAAATGTTGTACCAAGTAAGATGATTTTCTGGGATATTAAATATTTGACTGAGTTCGCAAATAGAACATCTCTTACGTAAATACAAGCACTTCATTTGTCCTTTTGTGTATCTCATGTAAATAAAAGCACTTCACTTGCCCATAGTTTTGTGTTTGATTCTTCAATCAAAGCACATGTTCTGCTATAAGATCACATTCTTCTATGTTCTATTGCTTGATCTGTTTCATTACACTGGAAGGATTTTTTTTTTGCGAATAATACTGAGGGAATTTTATTGTTTGAATTACATAAAGATTGGTTAGATACTTTTGGTTTTACTGATAATAATGCATATCAAGCAGAACTGCATTTTCAACTGAATTTTGTTCCTTTTTAGTGAACCATGGCTCAATGGAAAAGAACCATGCAATGAAAAAAGAAAGGCACAAAGAGCTTCTGGATGATGATTTCGATGATTGTGACAATGACGATTATTATGAAAGGTATTTCTTATATCTTTTTTTTTCTTTTTTTCGAAAAGGGGTCAGGCCCATATCTGTACACAATTACGTGAAATGTAGAGAAAGTGCTGCTCATTTGAAGTTAAAATTAAGATATTACTTTGAATATCCTTGCAGCTATGTTGTGCCAAAGGCGTCAGTAGGTCACCGGGATTTTCGGGTTAAAAGTAAGGGCCACAGTACCCCGAAAGAAGGCCCCAAATTATCTCGGGTAATCTAGGCATCCTGTATCTGTATTACCAAGTGACTTCTTTTCTGTTTACATGATCTGCTTACAACATATTTTGTTTATAGCATAATGATCACTGGGAGAAGCATGACTACACTCGCAAAATCTTTGTTGGGGGTCTCCCGCTTTCAGTAGACGATGGTATAGCTTCATATTCCTGAACCAGTTATGTTCAACACAGTGAACATGAATGTACTTCTAACACTTTCTTTGGCATTTGTTTCTGGCAGCGTACCTTAGCAAATTCTTCAGTACTGAATTCGGACCTGTGGAGGAAGCAATAGTCATTACCTTAAAAATAGACGAGAGGATACAGTCCCGAGGCTTTGGCTTTGTAAAATTCAAAAGAGAGAAGGATATGATTAGTGCAAAGGAAGCTCATCATGTCTATGTGCTTGGGAAGAGAGTGGAGATAAAGGATGCTGTTGCTAGACCGTCCCTGCCTGAACTCGAAAGAGCAACTTCCTTCAGGCACCATGTACGTGAGTCCCCAAGAGTGACTCATAGTGAGCTGGAGGATGAACAAGCTGAGCAATATAACTTTGGAAAACGGCGGCCAATGCCAGAGAAGCACCTCCCGTCTTGGTTCTTCATATTCAGGAGGTGGTTGCCAGGATTTCTCATGGAAGCAACCGAACGATATGGGGAGAAGTACCCATTATGCTCTGTGAAGACTGATTTCAGATCATGTTGCAGAATGGAGCTTGATCATTCTGCCCTTGGCTATCCTAAGCTAAGCGATTTCATCCGCTCCCTCCCTGGCATCTGCAGGATGCGTGTAGTCCCTGTAGGAAATGGCCCTGCAACACATATGGTCCTTCTGCCACCGCTCTCAAGGCCAAAGTATGTACCCTTGCTAGAGCCTTACTCGTTTGATCATGACGAGCTCCCAGAATCAGTGTCAGATCATCACTCTCCAAGATCACCACTTACCGCCAATATCACTGAGAATGCTCCTTATAGCACTGACAGTCCACATGGTGATGCATGCAGCGAGAGCAATGTCCAGAGCCAGCATGATGATGAGTGTAGCAGAAGCAATGGCGAAAGCCTGCCGGATGGTGATTCCACCTCCAATGGTAGCTTACTTGATGAGGTTACTGTGAGCACACCAAAGTCTGATTTGATCGAGTCACCTGCAAGAAAGCCTGATTTGATCGTGTCTGGAGCTCTTCCTGGAAAAGCCGAACAAGGACCGTTAAGGAGGCCTGATTTGGTCGAGTCTGCACCTACAAAGAAACTCGATTTGATTGAATCCAGTCCTCCTCCTTCTCCTCCTAGCAAGGCTGATTTGGTTCAGCTTGGGCCTGCAGGGAAGCTTCATTTGGTTGAGTCCAGTCCTCCTAGGAAGGCTGAATTGGTTGAGCCGGGACCAGCAAGGAAGATTGATTTGAATCAACCCAGACCAACAACACGCTTTGTTGATCGTCCTGTTGAAAGGCCAGCAATCACTCCAAGCAGCTGCGAGAATGAAATGAGATTCTCCTTCTTCCACTCACAGTGGGACAAGTACCTAGTAAGTGCTCCCTTCTTCTCTTGTGTTACGTTGCTTGCCACATTAGTTAGGCTCAGAATCATGTCTTGATTCGTTGACTGACACACTTATTTCCACCTGTAGACTCCACATGCCAAGAGTGACTACTGCATCATATGCCGCTCCTGTGAGGCCGCGATGGAGCTTGTCCCGTGCCTCCATAAGATATGTGTTGCCTGCATGATGAGGTGCAATGTCAGGGCATGCATGACCTGTGGCACTGCTGTAAGTGGAGTCAAGTCTGCCCCGGCGCTGGACGCAAAATCCCGACACGTGGTAACAAATTTTCTCAGCAGCTAAAATTTGCTCTGCTGTTCTACTTTCACTACAGCTGCATTCAATTTTGCCTGATGATTAATTGCTGAACACGCAGGGAGTCATGGAGTGCGTCTCGGATCAAAAGTGCCAGTTGATGGTTGTCTGCAGTGGAGCTGATGCAGTTGTGAGATGCTCCCCCTGCATGCACACCATAGCTTGCCGAGGCTGCCTCCTGGCCTCGGTGACACTGCTCAAGAAGTGCACTGTCTGTGACTGCATGATTGAGCACTTCAAGTTTGGTCCATAAGGTCTAGCTCCCTAATACCGAAGACTGATCTAGTAGTAATGCATAGAATAAGGCAGGCGATCCCACAGACTGAAGGAGACATTGATCCCATCTCCTTCGATGTTCTGAGCTTGTGGGATGATGCGCCTAAATAGGCCATGTTTAGAGGAGTGCCCTTTGCTGCTCCCTTATGTTTTTTTGCGTAGGAATACCTTTTCCTAGATGCTTGATGGTCATGGTTCTGTAAGCTTTGTGACGGGGGGCTGCGTCCCCTTCGATTTTGGCAAGCTTACAGCATCGGTACCATGTGAAGCCCCCCTTTGTTATCTGTTATCGCGCTCTTTCACTGAACCTATGTATTAGTACTATCTAAGTAAGATGGATCCTTTTCAGTTATATCTCTTGGTGAGCAGTGCTGGAGTTTGTGATTTGCAGCTTTCTGATATGCCTTGTGCTTGCTTCTCTTTTGTATGGGTTGGTTGAATTTAACCGAAAGTTATCTGTTGTTGGATGATCTGCTGTATGTTGCATTTCCAGAGTGTAATTGGCAAGCTGCAGTTGTTTAGCTAAAATTTGGAGTTACTATTGTTCTAGTATTTAATTCATGGGTCAAGTTTCACTGCTTGTTCTTCGCACTGCTGCTGGAGCTGTGATAATGATCCTTCAGGGTGGATTCTCTGACTTTAAATTCTCTCAGAATTGTTTTGAATGGTTGAATAAGAGGAAAGTATGTGCTTTCTTGGGTCTCAGCCAGCTTAAACTTATCTTTGCTTGACTGTATTGCTTACAATAGATTAATCTATGGGTGCAGCAGCATGTTCTACTCTCTCCGTTCACAAATATAAGTTGTTCTAACTTTTTTTGTGAATCAGATGTATATATACACATTTTAGTGTGTTTGCTCACTCATTGCAGTCCCTATATAGTTCATATTGAAACATCCAAAACATCTCATATTTGTGAACGGAAGGAGTATTGGAAATGGAAACTTCTACTGTGAAGATTGTTTGATCTGCAGAATATTCTTCTGTTTGTTTTCTTGGTTGTTTAGTAAATCATGGCGTCTTTCACTAGTTCTTTCAGAAGTAGGTTTCGGATTACAGGTCAGCCAGTTAGAAATTTCTTGAATGGGTCAATAAGGAAATATTTTGGATCTACAATCTTATACAGGGATGTTTGAATTCGCATTCTATTTCTATCTCCATAAATAAATTTGAAATTCAGATCTTTGACTACACTAAGTAAAAAGATCTCTCACCGTACGGCGAACAAGCGGCGATGGCGTCGGAGGTCATCCTGAGACAACAACGGCGAGCACCTCCATCGACCATCCACACCCCGCCATGACTCAAAGTCCCTTTCTCTTTTGTATGGGTTGGTTGAATTCAACCAAAAGTGATATGTTGTTGGATGATCTGCTGTATGTTGCATTTCTAGAGTGTAATTAGCAAGGTGCTGTTGTTTAGCTGAAATGGTAGTTTCACCGCTGGTTCAATGCACAGGTGCTGGAGCTGTGATGATAATCCTTCAGGTTAGATTTTCTGATTTTCAGTTATTGAATCGTTTTCAGTTCTATCTTGACATGGAAACTTACACCGTGGAGATGATTTGATCTGCGGAATATTCTTCTGTCCGTTTTCTTTGGTTTAGTACAAATCATGGCGTCTTTCGCTATCTCTTTCAGAATTGGGCCGCGGATTACAGATCGTCTTGTTAGAAATTGCTTGAATAGATCAATAAGGAAATATTTTTGGATCCACATTCTTTTCTAGGGATGTTTGAATTCGCATCGTATCTAGTAGTACATGAATTCTTTTCTAGGGATGTTTGAATTCTTTTCTAGGGATGTTTGATATTTTTGGATCCACACTACTACGCACTAGATTTCTCACCGTGCAGGCAGCACACACGCGGCGGTGGCGTCGGGAGTAGCCCTGAGACGACGACGGTGAGTGCCTCGATTGACCATCCACTGGTCGCCGTGCCTCAAAGTCAGGCCGCCGCCTTGTGGGAAGCGAGGGTGGCGGGCTTACGGCTGAGCCCGGGGACGCCGGCCCGCTCCCCTACCTCGGGCCCTGTCTCCACGCCGTCCGCTCTGGTACGGGCGCTCTCGTGTCTGGTGGTGGCCGTCACTGGCGGCGCGCTGCAGAGGATTCTCGACGGCCCCGCATTGGACGTCACCCGTAGCTAACGAGAAAAATTCAAGTTACAGCCCCAAACTAACTACTCCGTTTATTATTCAACCTTCAACTTTAAAACCGGTTATTTCATATACTCTTAACTTGGCACTCGGTTTAAGAATCAACCCTCGCTCGGTTTTGACTTGTTTTTGTGCGACTAGGCGGAAGCGTCTTACCTCGATGTGAGGAACGCATTACGTGTTATATGAAGCAGGGGCATACCTCCCTGATAGCGCATACATGCGGTAGTTTAGATCTTTTAGGAAGATTACAGTTTGGGGAGGAAGAGATAAGAGAGAGGTTACAATATGAGATATGAGATAAACATCCAAACAACCTACTCTATCTATCTCTACCATGCGCCGATGTATGACTCAATGAACGTGACATGTTTACATGTTTGACACCCTCCCTTAATCACAACTTCATCAAGTTGAGATTATGCTTGAAGTCCTCAAAGCTTCTGACAGGTAGGGCCTTTGTGAATCCATCTGCTATCTGATCTCTGGAATGCACAAACCGGATGTCAAGTTGCTTTTGAGCCACTCTTTCCCTGACAAAATGAAAATCAATCTCGATATGCTTTGTTCTGGCATGGAAAACAGGGTTAGCAGATAAGTATGTGGCAACCAAGTTATCACACCACAAACAGGGAGCCTTGGCACTTTTCACACCGAGCTACTTTAGCATGGACTGCACCCATATGTTCTCAGCTGTAACATTAGCTAATGCTTTGTATTCTGCCTCTGTACTTGATCTGGAGACTGTGGTCTGTTTTCTTGCACACCATGAAATCAAGTTAGGGTCAAAGAAAACTGCAAAGCCACCAGTGGAACGCTTGTCATCTAGGCATCCTGCCCAATCAGAATCTGAGAAGGCACTCACAAGTGTAGATGAAGATTTGCTGAGATTGAGACCAATATTAAGAGTGTTTTTGACATATCTGACTATGCGTTTTGCAGCAGTCCAATGAACTGTAGTGGGTGCATGGAGGAATTGGCAAACTTTATTGACAGCAAATGAGATATCAGGTCTTGTAAGTGTTAGATATTAAAGTGCACCTACTAGACTTCTATATTTTGTGCTGTCATCTTGGCTCAAGGGCTGCCCTTCTGTAAGAGATAGCTTTTCAGAACTAGACAATGGAGTGGGTGAGGGTTTACAACCTTGTAAGCCAGCTTTCTTCACCAAGTCTGTTGCATAGTTTTCTTGGGAGAGATGAATACCATTCTCATGCTTCTTTACTTCTATTCCCAGAAAATAATGCAACTCTCCAAGATCCTTGAGAGCAAACTCTGCACTAAGATCTTTCAAAAGTCTTGTGACAGTCTCATCAGATGAACTTGTAACAATAATATCATCAACATATATGAAAACAAATATGTGTGTGTTGCATTTATTGTAGATGAACAATGAGGTGTCAGACTTAGAAGGGATAAAACCAAGTGTTTGCATTTTCTGAGTGAGTCGTGAATACCACGCCCTAGGAGCTTGCTTCAACCCATATAGTGCCTTATCAAGTTTGCACACATGAGAAGGTGCATTCTTGTTTTCAAATCCAGGAGGTTGTTTCATGTACACTTCCTCTTCCAGAACACCATGAAGAAACGCGTTCTGTACATCAAGTTGTCTAAGACTCCAACCTCTGGAAACTGCAATAGACAACACAAGACGAATAGTGACAGCTTTTACAACAGGACTAAAAGTGTCCTCATAGTCTATGCCATACCGTTGTTTAAAGCCCTTTGCCACAAGTCTTGCTTTGTAGCGATCTATGGTTCCATCAGATTTTCTCTTGATCCTAAATACCCACTTACAATGAATAAGATTTTTACCTTTCTGTGGGGGAACCAAGTGCCAGGTTTTATTTCTTTTCAGAGCCATATATTCTTCATTCATGGCTTTTCTCCAACGTTCATCACCAAGTGCTTCTTCAAGTGTATAAGGTTCACCTGGTTCACCTGTTGAACAAATCATACCGTATTTTGTTACATCTTTGTAATCAACAGGTTGAATTACCCCTTTTTGTAGCCGTGTACGTCATGGTGACTGGACAGAGGATCCCGTGCTGCTTACAGGAGTTTCTGCATGCGCCGATCCCAAGGAGGATTCGGGGACAGCAGCGGTGTCTAGCGGCGGCAGATCTTCTGTGGCAGGGGACGAAGCAGCGACGCGCACGGGCGAAGCAGCAGGCGCAGAAGATCCGGGCTCATCATTGCCCGTGGCCCCCCTGGCGCCAGCAGCGGAGTCTGCGCCAGCAGTGGTTGGGCCTGCGCCGGTCGGGCGACGCAGGTCGCGCCGCTTGTAGCATACCGGTTGGACCGGAAAGCGGGCGCGCGTCGAGCCAGTTGGAGGCGGCCACACGGTCGAGCGGGATTGGTGCGGGGCGAGGGGCGCGGGGTCAGGCACAGGAGCGGCCCGGTCAGGCGCAGCCGAGACGCGGACGGGCGCTGACTCCGAGGTGGATCCGCGCAGCCTGTCGACGGATGCAGATCCCAGGGCGGATTCTGTCGGCCCTGCATGCACCGATCCCGAAGGGGATTTGTTCCCCGAGCTGGGGCACATGAAATATGGTGTTGTAGCACCGTTTTCTTCAGAATTTTCACCGATTTCTTCAGGGTTTCCGTTCCCAGATGCATCTGCACTATCTCCTATATTATCACACAACTCATGGAACATGGTGAGCGGGTTAGTCATCATAGAGTCAACACAGTTATCATCCCTTGAATCAAGGCCAGTGAGAGTGGATGGTAGAAGAAGAATTTCTTTGCGAAGCAAGGCACCGGCATTTGGGTGGAGGTCAGAAAACAGAAACTTGGTCTCATCAAAGACTTCATCGCGAGAAATGTAGACATGACCGGAGGAGACATCAAGGCACTTGACCCCCTTGTGTTGAGCACTATACCCAAGGAACACGCACTGTTTGGAGTGAAACATAAGTTTTCTGTTGTTGTAAGGACGGAGATTGGGCCAGCATGCACAGCCGAAAACACGTAGCGAAGTGTAGTCTGGTTTGACATTAAGAAGTCGTTCGATGGGAGTTTCATTATTTATAACACGGCTAGGAAGCATATAATGATATGAACAGCCGGGAGAAAAGCTTCATCCCAGAACTTAAGGGGCATGGAAGCACCAGCTAGGAGGGCTAGACCAATCTCAACGATGTGTCTATGCTTACGTTCGGCTGACCCATTTTGCTAGTGAGCATGAGGGCATGACACGTGATGTGATATGCCAAGTGTTTAGAAAAAAGAATTGAGTTTCTCATACTCCCCCCAGTCGGATTGGACGACAATAATTTTGCGGTCAAACTTGCGTTCAACAAGTGCTTGGAAGTTTTGAAAAACTTGAAAGACTTCGGATCTCTTCTTGAGAAGATAAATCCACGTGAATTTGCTATAGTCATCAATGAAGCTAACGTAATATGTGTATCTACCAACCGAGCTAGGAGCAGGGCCCCAAACATCAGAAAATATTAATTGCAAAGGTTGAGTAGAAACACTAGTTGATATGGGATACGGTAATTGATGACATTTTGCTCTTTGGCATGAATCACAAATAGTCTCGATGTTGCGCTCACCAACAAACGGGAGCTTATTTTTCTTAAGCAAACTTTCAACTAAGGAAAAGGAAGCATGTCCTAAACAATTGTGCCATCGTGTGGACGAGAGCTTGATAGCACCACAAGCTTGTTTATTTGATCTTCGAAACTCCGGAATCAACGGGTAAAGCCCTCGAACGCATCTACCTCGATAGAGGATTCTCCTCGTGGCCTGATCCTTAATCAAGAAGAAAAAGGGGTGAAACTCAATGAAAACATGATTATCAACGGTGGTGCGATGAACGGAGCGAAGATTCTTATTGGCACTAGGAACATGCAAGATTTTCCGAAGATGAACTTTGCGGGAAGGGGTATGAATAACTGAGTGACCTATATGACATATGCTCATACCTGCATCGCTGACTGTATGGATCTGATCCTTCCCATGATATTTCTCACGGAGAGTCACCTTCTCCAGCTCGCCCGTGAGATGGTTGGTGGCGCCACTATCGAGATACCAGTTGGTATCCACGCCATAGGAGCCATCGGCAACCACCGCCACCTTGTCATCTTCTTCAGATTTCGCCCCGTCCTCATCAAACCGGTACCAACAGTCTTTAGCTGTGTGGCTGGGTTTCCCATAGATTTGACAGCGAACGGCATCGGGACGAGACCGACCAGATCCACTGCGTCGCCCCCTGTTGTTGGTGGAGTTGGGACGGCCAGAGCGTGAACGGGAGCCAGGGGCGTTGCCGGGGCCGCCTTGCTTGCCCTTGGGACGAGGAGGACTGCGGTGGCGAGCTGAGTAGCCACCACGCCCGCAGGTGGCTGCGTTCGCAGATGACTTGAAGCCGCCGTCGGAGTTCTGGAAGTGGGCCACGCGCTGATCGAAATTGCTGAGCATGGCAAAGAGCTCGTCGAGGGTGACGGGCGTGATGCGCGCGTCGAGAGCTGAGGCTAGGGGCTGGTAGTCCATGTCCAGCCCATGCGGGATGTAGGAGATGAGCTTGTCGTCCTGGATGGGTTTGCCCGCCGCGGCGAGTTCATCGGCAAGCCCACGCATGAAGGCGAAGTAGGCAGCGACGGACTGGTTGCCCTTTTGAGCGTTGATGAGGGCGGTGCGGATGTTGTTGACGCGGCTCAAGGACTGCAACAAGAACATGCCTGCCAGCGCCGACCAGAGGCCATGCGCGGTGGTGATCGCGGTCACCGTGATCAGCACCTCCTTAGAGAGGTTGCTGAGGAGGTAGCCGAGCACCTGCTGGTCCTCCCTGACCTAGATGGGGTGGAGAGGGTTGGGCTTGGAGGTTTCCTTCCCATCCTTGTCCTTGGTGACAAGAAGGGGCGCTGGTTCGGGCATGGTGCCATCAGCATAGCCGAAGAGACCTGCCCCTCTCAGCTGGGGCGTGATTTGAGTACGCCAAAGCACATAGTTTGTGTGAGAGAGTTTCTTCGAAACCTGGCCATTGAGGCTTGCGTGGGAGGTGGCGGAGGAAGACATGGAGGC
This sequence comes from Triticum aestivum, assembly GCF_018294505.1. Classification (NCBI taxonomy): domain Eukaryota; kingdom Viridiplantae; phylum Streptophyta; class Magnoliopsida; order Poales; family Poaceae; genus Triticum; species Triticum aestivum. Next base: position 101,109,780 of record NC_057806.1, on the reverse strand, counting down.
TAGCGCTACTGGATTTCTGGAACCCTAGATGAGATTGGAAGAGGAGGCTCTGATACCATGTGCGACTAGGCGGAAGCGTCTTACCTTGATGTGAAGGACGCATTACGTGTTATATGGAGCAGGGGTGCACCTCCCTGATAGCGCATACATGCGGTAGTTTAGATCTTCTAGGAAGATTACATCTTGGGGAGGAAGAGAGAGGTTACAATATGAGATATGAGATAAACATCCAAACAACCTACTCTATCTATGTCTACCATGCGCCGATGTATGGCTCAATGAACGTGACATGTTTACATGTTTGACAGTTTTGACTGCTGACTGGACAGCGCCATGTCAGTTTTGCCTACCCAGTCAGCTCGAACAAGATCAAGTTATTTGAAATTTTATTTTCTGTGCTTAATTAAGATGGGGTCCATGGGTCAACTACACATCAACACATAGGGTTAGGTTAAATGAGAGATTAACTCACAACTTCTTCCCTTCTCCTCTTACTCTCATGTTGTTCTTCCTCTCGACCGAGCACGGAGGAGATGTTGACGCCAACTAAGCGTCAAATGGCAGGACTAGGATGCTCGTCGGTGACCATGGGGTGACCGCCGAGCCCTATTGCGTCCATGATGGCCCACAAGACACACAAGATCGTTCAACATAATTCAAGCAAGTATCAAATTAGTTATCATTTCCAACGAGGAGCAGAGGAGAGTATTACTCTTATTGTTTCTCTCAAGCACAAGTTGTCACATGTCTTGTCTGAGTTAACAATCTGAAAACCTGTAGTGGTTAGTATTGTTCCAGAAACACAAATATACGAGATGGGCATTAGAAGTTGGTTGTAGACAGTAGAAAGTAAAGGGCATAAAAAGTAAAAGAGTGAAAATAAAAGGTTGGTTTGACTGCAGTAGAGAGGTTAGGCGCGGGAAAACTTCAGACCATAGTGTACATCAAGTGTGCGAGTGCAGCGGTAACTAATTACCTTTTCATGTGATTCTACTTCAATTATATGTTCAATAGGCGGTTCACCCTTGAGTACTCGAGCTCGTCAATGCAGGGATAGTCTCCTCTATTATCCTGTATCAAAATTCCATATGCCTGGTCGTTTCAACAACTAAGGTCATGAGATCGGACCAATGCTTTAATTGTTGTGGATTTCCATTATCCTCATAACATCTTCACTCCTCGTAGATATCAACACATGTCACGTGGATATCACACATTTGCTAAATAGTATGTGTTACTCATGTAGGTATATAGTGAAGGAAATATGCCCTAGAGGCAATAATAAAGTTGTTATTTATATTTCCTTATATCATGATCAATGTTTATTATTCATGCTAGAATTGTATTAACCGGAAACTTAGTAGATGTGTGAATACATAGACAAATAGAGTGTCTCTAGTATGCCTCTACTTGACTAGCTCGTTAATCAAAGATGGTTAAGTTTCCTGACCATAGGCATGTGTTGTGTAACATCCCAAATTTTCAATTTGGAATGTTATACATTAGATCATCATGCATATCATATTTTATTTGCTTTGGGTTTTGATCCTAGAAAATTCTAAGCAACTCAAGGACCCACGGAGAGAGTTGGGGATTTCGTTATTTTCATATTTGAGTTTTTCTCAAATTTTGAGAATAGGATCATTTGATTTTATTTATTTTATCATCAATTATTTCTATTACAAAAATATGAGAGAGGGAATAAAATGACTTTCCCAAAATATAGAAATATTGAGGATTTAATAAAAAAATCAAATAGTTTTATTTCGGAGTTTTTTTTATTTGAATTAGGAAAAATGCGCGTTTTTCAAAATTGCATTTAGGGCCCAAATAAATGTTCACTTTGTCGGGCTTGATTTTAGAAGCCCGGGAAAATTTATTTCGGGATTTTTGGAGTTCGTTTAGTATTTCTTTTTACTTTTATTCTTCCGAGCGAAAAAAACGGAACCGACTATGGGCCGTACTCGGCCAGGACTCCGCCTGGCCGGGGCCTTTATAAGCCGGGGCAAGCCAGCCCGAAGGCCCAGCCGCCCCGAAACCCTAGCCGCGCCCTAACCCCAGCCGCCAGCCGCCGCCGCCGCGGCCCCGCCGTCGATCCGCCGGAGCCGCGCGTCGCCCGAGGTTCGCCGCACCTCGAAATCCGTGCCATTTAAAAAAAATCCGTTTGTTGTTTTTCTTTTTCGTCGGATTTTTCCGCAGTTATTTTCTGATCGCGATTTCTGATCCGATTTTCGTTTTAGTTTAACTTTTCGCTCGTTTATCGGAATCAGGCGATTCAAGCGCCTCGAGTTTCGTCTCGAAACCCTCTATCCGAATAATCAACTTAAACAAGTTTTTGCTACTATAAAATTTGACTTAGGTTCAGATTACTAGAACGAAGTTGTTTTCTTTCGCCGTTTGACTTTCTTTGCTTCGTTCGATTTGATTCTTTTTGCCAACCGGAGTTCTTAAGTTGAACCTTCTGGTTAGATCTCTTATTTGAGTTTTAGCTGTGCATTAGATGAGTACTTATTGTATGCTTGTTTGTTTCCCTGCGATAGAGTACCCGGAGTGTGCCGCCTGTTACTTCGAATCGTTAGGTTTCACGGATCATCAGCAAGGCAAGTAACACTTTGATCATACCTTTACTACAACCCAGTTTTTTTTGCATTAGATCAATCTTCACACATTGCATGATTAGGATCTAATTAAACTATGGGATGGGAAGTAGATGAGGTAGTACCTATTACCTGTTTATTATCAAACCTTTGGGAGTTACTTCTACGTTTGCTTATTATGCCATGCTATGCTAGTAGACGTGGATTGGGTGAGTGAAATCCATGACAGATATGAGATTGATAATTAATGGTTTATCTAAGGTGGCAACTTAAATACACATATGGGTGGATTGAGGCACCTGGGTATTCCAGGACCTGCCTGTTTTCTTTTGGACCGCCACCCAGGCTCAAAGGGATCATGAGATTTTTCAAACTAGAAACTTCCGTGTGCAGCCACAAGCCATTATGGGCTCTGGCATAGTTGATTAAGTCGTGCGAACTCTTACAGGGTAGACTAGCAGATGTAGGGGAAAGTAGGTGTACCGGTCTATCCATTGTAAGGTGCTAGCGCTTCTGAAAGACTGTGTCTCAGTCATCCGTTTCTCAAACACCATGTAGTGCGAGAAATCCAACGGAGGCAATCGAGTCTTGTGGGGAAAAGTGCGCAAACATCTGCAGAGTGTAACAAACTAATCATGATTAGCCGTGTCCCCGGTTATGGACATCTTGAGTATCTAGTATCTGGATTATCATGTGAATCTCAACATGTTACTCTAAAATTAATGTTGTTGGGTTAATGATGATGCTTAATTGGGATTGAGAATGATGTCAACCATTCTCAATGTTTAACAACCACCATGATAGTAATTAAATTTATTCCTTTTGAAGTAGGGAAAAATTGGCTTTATGCAAAACTGTAACCATAGAGCTTTCCACCAGCCAAATATGCATATAGTATAGCTGTTGCATTCCATTACTCTCTATGTGTTACCTTGCCAGCATATTCCATGTGCTGACCCGTTTTCGGGCTGCAACGTTAATGTTGCAGACTTTTCAGACGATGATTAAGGAATTTAATTTCGTGGTTCTATACTCAGTGATGCCGTTGGAGTTGATGGACTCACTTATCTTCCAAGCCTTCCGCTGTTATCGTAATTAGATGGCCTTAAGCCATATTTATTGTAATAAGTTCTCTTTTGAGACACTCGATGTAATAAGTGTGTGATTGCTACTCTGCTATAAATCCTCCGAGTACTATGTGGTGTCAGCATTACTGATCCAGGGATGACACCGGAGCACAGAGATCAGACTGTTTGAGGTCTGGTCGCTACAGAGATGGTATCAGAGCACACGCTGACTGTAGGACACGACCACTAAGCTAAGGACCTAGATCACTACTCACTCTCTTCTCTTCTGACCTCTCATCTTTTCTACTCTTTAGGATGGCGGATGCAAGGAACAAGTTCACCCAACCGGATGAAGATACATCCTTTGGATGCCACTTGAAGGAAGTCACTAGATACCTGAACATAGGAGTACCAAGCTTCACAGGAACCTACAACGCCACTTTACCTGAAGAAGAGCGCGGGATGATTCAAGTTCAAATCCCAGGAAGGACGTTCATGCCAGTCACTGAGCCCATAGAGTTTTCTTTTGATGCACCAACTTGGAGTCTAGGAAAGAGCATGGCAGCTCACATCGCCATGGGACGCATTGGAGAAGTCTACCGCAAGGATCTTAAGGATACTATATACCAGATTTGTGGGCGCCGAGATGAACACCGGGAGATGATTAACACCAGGAAAGATAGATCAATTGCAGCTTTTATTCAGGAGTTAAACCAGCACATTCGACGACAGGAGAATCAGATGTGCGCCGACATGATAGACCTGAAGAAGGCTAAGACTAGAATCAAGGAACTGGAGGAAGAACTCAAGGCTACATGTGAAGATTATGAAGAAGAAATTGAAGTATTGGTGGATAAGAATGCCGACCTAACTATGAAGCTAGCAGTATTTATGGGAGGCCCGACACCAGTAGATGAAGACGAAGAACCCAAGGAGATTAGCCCGGAAGACTACATCATCATCGACGGCACCGACTCGGAAGCAGATAGTAGCGATGATGATTATGTTGATGAAGCAGGAGCAGATATCATGGAGTCTACAATCGTAGAATATTTCTAGTAGACCACCTCATCAGTAGTAGTAGTCCATCATGTAAATATAGTAGTCCGACCACTTTGCGATAGTTAGATCGATTGTATGCCTTTGTTTGTTTGAATGAAGTGAATTGTTTGCTTTTGCCTCATGTGCATATGGGTAGTGTTTTCTCTTTAGGCCCCCTCTATTCTTATATCTCATCTTTTCTAAACCCTCAGATGCCTCCGAGACGTGACCCCGGATTTGCCTTTCCGCCGGAGCTCACCCACTTGATCCAGCAGCAGAACACCTTGATGCAGTTGCTAGTCCAGAATCAGAATCAGGGGAACAACAACAACAACCCACCACCACCACCACCTATTGACCACTTAGCCCATTTTCTTAGGCTGAATCCGCCGGTGTTTTCCAGTAGCACCGAGCCGATAGTAGCAGATGATTGGCTCCGCAAGACAGCTAGGGAGTTGACCACAGCAGGATGCACAGATGCGGAGAAGGTTAAGTTTGCCGCACATCAGTTAGAAGGACCCGCAGCATCATGGTGGGAGAATTTCACAGCCACCTTTCCAGTCGACACTGTCACATGGGATCAATTTCAGCAGGCTTTCCGTACTGCCCATGTTTTAGCAGGAGCAATGGCCATGAAGAAGCGTGAGTTTCGTAACTTGCGCCAAGGAGGACAGACAGTTGGCCAGTATGTGGAGGAGTTTAGTAAGCTAGCACGTTATGCCCCACATGACGTTGCTACGGATGCAGCTAAGTAGGAGAAGTTCCTGGAAGGACTGAATGATGAGTTGAGTATGCAGTTGATGGTAGCCACCTTCAACAACTACCAGGAGTTGGTAGACCGTGCTCTTATGATTGAAGGGAAGCAGCAGCAAATGGAGAACCACAAGAGGAAGTATGGACAAGGAAAGTATAATTCAGGAGCTCAGCAGAAGCCACGTTTTACCCCTAGACCGGGAGGACATTTTCAGCATACCCATGGAGTAGGTAGCTCGCACAATCACAATGGCACCAAGAATGGTAATGGGAATGGAGGAAGCAATGGCCAGAACCGCAGCACCCCATCAACCCCAGCCAAGAGAGATCTGAGTCAAGTCACCTGTTTCAAGTGTTCCAAGACCGGACATTATGCCAATGAATGTCCTGAAGGCCAAAACGGCAATGGAAGTTCTGGGAAGAAGCCGAACCCTTTCAACAGGGGACAGGTGAACCACGTTAATGTGGAGGAGGTTGAAGCTCAGCCCGATGCAGTAATAGGTAAGTTTTTGGTTAAGTCATTTACTGCACTCGTTCTTTTTGATACTGGTGCATCGCATTCATACATATCAAGGGGATTTGTGGAAAAGTATAGCCTACCCACTAGGGTTCTCAAAACACCTATGCTAGTAAGCTCACCAGGAGCAGAGTACATGGCCAGTCAAGGATGTTTTCAAGTGCCATTAAGTATAGGACGGCATGTTTTCCCAACAGATTTAATTATTCTGGAATCTCAAGGTCTGGATGTGATTCTTGGTATGGATTGGCTGTCGATGTATGGAGGAAACATCGATTGTGCTAGTAAGTCAATTTTGCTTACCACCCCAGAAGGGAGAAGGATCAAGTATGTATCCCGGCATGCGCCAAACAAGACACAAGTAAATTCATTAACAGGAGTTGTGCAGGAGGAAGTACCAGTGGTAAGGGAATTCCCTGATGTATTTCCAGAGGAGTTGCCAGGCATGCCACCGGATAGAGATATTGAGTTCTTGATTGAGCTATTGCCAGGCACAGGGCCAATATCAAAGAGACCATATAGGATGCCAGCAAAGGATTTGGTGGAAATTAAGAAACAGATTAAGGAGTTACTGGATAAAGGTTACATTCGCCCAAGTTCTTCACCTTGGGGATCACCAGTACTATTAGTAGAGAAGAAGGATGGATCGTTAAGGATGGTTGTTGATTATCGAGGATTGAATGAAGTAACAATCAAGAACAAGTACCCGCTACCAATGATCAATGATCTGTTTGATCGATTGCAAGGAGCTAAAGTGTTTTCCAAGATCGATTTGCGATCAGGGTACCACCAGTTGAAGATTCGAGAACAGGATATTCCGAAGACAGCTTTTACCACCAGGTATGGGCTGTATGAGTATACCGTTATGTCATTTGGTCTGACTAACGCGCCTGCCTATTTTATGAACATGATGAACAAAGTGTTTATGGAGTTTTTGGATAAGTTCGTCGTAGTGTTCATTGATGATATCCTGGTTTATTCAAAGAATGAAGAGGAACATAAGGAGCATTTGCGTTTGGTACTTGGAAAGCTCAGAGAACATCAATTATATGCCAAGTTCAGCAAATGTGAGTTTTGGTTGAAGGAAGTAGGATTCCTCGGACACGTTATATCTGGAGAAGGTATAGCTGTTGATCCCACTAAAGTTGATACCGTGACCAAGTGGGAAGCCCCAACTACCGTTGGAGAGATCCGGAGTTTTCTTGGACTCGCAGGATACTACCGGAGGTTTATTGAAATTTTTCAAAGATTTCGAAGCCTATGACGGAGTTGTTGAAGAAAGATACCAAGTTCAAATGGACTGAGCAGTGTGAGGCTAGTTTCCAGGAGTTGAAGAAACGCTTGGTTACCTCACCAGTGTTGATTTTGCCAGATCAGACCAAGGATTATGAGGTGTATTGCGACGCTTCACGTCGAGGACTTGGAGCAGTGCTTATGCAGGAAGGGAGAGTTGTTTCATATGCCTCAAGACAACTGAAGCCCCATGAGTTGAATTACGCTACGCATGATTTGGAGTTAGCAGCCGTAGTGCATGCCTTGAAGACATGGAGACATTTCCTCATCGGAAATCATTGTGAGGTGTACACGGATCATAAGAGTTTGAAGTACATTTTCACACAGAAGGAGTTGAACCTCAGACAAAGGAGATGGTTGGAGCTCATCAAGGATTATGATATGAGATTGCATTATCATCCCGGGAAGGCTAATGTAGTAGCTGATGCATTAAGCCGCAAGAGCCATGTCAATACGTTAATGACGGGAGAAATACCCAAGGAGTTAGCAGAAAATCTTCGTGAACTATGTTTGGAAATAGTTCCGAGAGGCTATGTAGCAGCGTTGGAAATTCAGTCAACTTTGATGGACAGAATCAGGGAAGCTCAGAAGACTGACAAGGAGATTGCTTCCATAAAGGAGAAAATGAAAGAAGGAAAAGCTAAAGGATTTCGTGAGGATGAGCACGATACCCTATGGTTTGAAGACCGTGTCTATGTGCCCAATGACCCGGAGATCAGGAAGTTAATTCTGCAAGAGGCCCATGATTCACCCTATTCGATTCACCCAGGGAATACCAAGATGTATCTGGATTTGAAGGATATTTTCTGGTGGACCGGAATGAAGAAAGAAATAGCAGAGTATGTAGCAGTTTGTGATGTATGCCAGAGAGTAAAGGCAGAGCATCAGAAGCCAGCAGGATTGTTACAACCATTGCCGATACCCGAATGGAAGTGGGATAAGTTAGGCATGGATTTTATCACGGGATTGCCCAGGACTCGTTCAGGCTATGACTCGATTTGGGTTGTAGTCGATCGATTGACGAAAGTAGCTCATTTCATCCCAGTAAAGACCACTTATACCAGTGCTAAGTTGGCAAAAATATACATGACCAGAATAGTATGTCTGCATGGAGTTCCGAGGAGTATCGTATCAGATAGAGGAACCCAGTTTACCTCAAAGTTCTGGAAGCAGTTGCACGAAACTTTGGGAACCAGGCTAGAATTCAGTACAGCTTTTCATCCGCAGACAGATGGACAGACCGAGAGAGTCAATCAGATTTTGGAGGATATGCTGAGAGCTTGTGCGCTAGATTATGGATCTAGTTGGGACGATAATTTGCCATATGCAGAGTTCTCTTACAACAACAGTTACCAAACCAGTTTGAAGATGGCCCCTTTCGAAGCTTTGTACGGAAGGAGGTGCAGGACACCGTTGTCGTGGGACGAAGTTGGAGACCGTCAGTTGTTTGGACCTGACTTGATTAAGGAGTCTGAACAGAAAGTGAAGTTGATTCGCGATAGGCTCAAGGTAGCCCAGTCCAGACAGAAGAGTTATGCAGATTCTAAACGCAAGGAGACAGTTTACGAAGTTGGAGACAGAGCTTATCTTCGAGTATCTCCACTTCGGGGAACAAAGCGTTTTGGAGTTAAAGGGAAGTTAGCGCCACGATTTGTAGGACCATATCGAATTTTGGAGCGTATGGGAGAAGTGGCCTACAAGTTGAAATTGCCCGAAGGATTGTCAGGAATTCATGATGTGTTCCACGTTTCTCAGTTAAAGAAGTGTCACGCGGAGATGGCTGACATACCATTGAGAGACACAGTGCCTTTGGAAACTATTCAGTTGGATAACGATTTGACCTACGAGGAGAAACCAGTTAAGATCCTCGAGTTTGCCAGCCGAGTTACTCGCAGCAAAGTTATCAAGTTTTGCAAGGTTCAGTGGAGCCACCACACGGAGGATGAAGCCACCTGGGAACGAGAGGAAGATTTGCTCAAAGACCACCCTCACCTATTTTCTAGCCAACCCGAATCTCGAGGGCGAGATTCATCTTAAGGGGGGTAGGTTTGTAACATCCCAAATTTTCAATTTGGAATGTTATACATTAGATCATCATGCATATCATATTTTATTTGCTTTGGGTTTTGATCCTAGAAAATTCTAAGCAACTCAAGGACCCACGGAGAGAGTTGGGGATTTCGTTATTTTCATATTTGAGTTTTTCTCAAATTTTGAGAATAGGATCATTTGATTTTATTTATTTTATCATCAATTATTTCTATTACAAAAATATGAGAGAGGGAATAAAATGACATTCCCAAAATATAGAAATATTGAGGATTTAATAAAAAAATCAAATAGTTTTATTTCGGAGTTTTTTTGTTGTTTTTATTTGAATTAGGAAAAATGCGCGTTTTTCAAAATTGCATTTAGGGCCCAAATAAATGTTCACTTTGTCGGGCTTGATTTTAGAAACCCGGGAAAATTTATTTCGGGATTTTTGGAGTCCATTTAGTATTTCTTTTTATTTTTTTTCTTCCGAGCGAAAAAAAAGCGGAACCGACTATGGGCCGTACTCGGCCAGGACTCCGCCTGGCCGGGGCCTTTATAAGCCGGGGCAAGCCAGCCCGAAGGCCCAGCCGCCCCGAAACCCTAGCCGCGCCCAGCCCCAGCCCCGCCGCCGCTGCCGCCGCTGATCCGCCGGAGCCGCGCGTCGCCCGAGATTCGCCTCACCTCGAAATCCGTGCCGTTTAAAAAAAATTCCGTTCGTCGTTTTTCTTTTTCGTCGGATTTTCCCGCGGTTATTTTCTGATCGCGATTTCTGATCCGATTTTCGTTTTAGTTTACTTTTCGCTCGTTTATCGGAATCAGGCGATTCAAGCGCCTGGAGTTTCGTCTCGAAACCCTCTATCCGAATAATCAACTTAAACAAGTTTTTGCTACTGTAAAATTTGACTTAGGTTCAGATTACTAGAACGAAGTTGTTTTCTTTCGCCGTTTGACTTTCTTTGCTTCGTTCGATTTGATTCTTTTTGCCAACCGGAGTTCTTAAGTTGAACCTTCTGGTTAGATCTCTTATTTGAGTTTTACCTGTGCATTAGATGAGTACTTATTGTATGCTTGTTTGTTTGCCTGCGATAGAGTACCCGGAGTGCGCCGCCTGTTACTTCGAATCGTTAGGTTTCACGGATCATCAGCAAGGCAAGTAACACTTTGATCATACCTTTTCTACAACCCAGTTTTTTTGCATTAGATCAATCTTCACACATTGCATGATTAGGATCTAATTAAACTGTGGGATGGGAAGTAGATGAGGTAGTACCTATTACCTGTTTATTATCAAACCTTTGGGAGTTACTTCTACGTTTGCTTATTATGCCATGCTATGCTAGTAGACGTGGATTGGGTGAGTGAAATCCATGACAGATGTGAGATTGATAATTAATGGTTTATCTAAGGTGGCAACTTAAATACACATCTGGGTGGATTGAGGCACCTGGGTATTCCAGGACCTGCCTGTTTTCTTTTGGACCGCCACCCAGGCTCAAAGGGATCATGAGATTTTTCAAACTAGAAACTTCCGTGTGCAGCCACAAGCCATTATGGGCTCTGGCATAGTTGATTAAGTCGTGCGAACTCTTACAGGGTAGACTAGCAGATGTAGGGGAAAGTAGGTGTACCGGTCTATCCATCGTAAGGTGCTAGCGCTTCTGAAAGACTGTGTCTCGGTCATCCGTTTCTCAAACACCATGTAGTGCGAGAAATCCAACGGAGGCGATCGAGTCTTGTGGGGAAAAGTGCGCAAACCTCTGCAGAGTGTAACAAACTAATCATGATTAGCCGTGTCCCCGGTTATGGACATCTTGAGTATCTAGTATCTGGATTATCATGTGAATCTCAACATGTTACTCTAAAATTAATGTTGTTGGGTTAATGATGATGCTTAATTGGGATTGAGAATGCTGTCAACCATTCTCAATGTTTAACAACCACCATGATAGTAATTAAATTTATTCCTTTTGAAGTAGGGAAAAATTGGCTTTATGCAAAACTGTAACCATAGAGCTTTCCACCAGCCAAATATGCATATAGTATAGCTGTTGCATTCCATTACTCTCTATGTGTTACCTTGCCAGCATATTCCATGTGCTGACCCATTTCGGGCTGCAATGTTAATGTTGCAGACTTTTCAGACGACGATTAAGGAGTTTTAGGTCGTGGTTCTATACTCAGTGATGCCGTTGGAGTTGATGGACTCACTTATCTTCCAAGCCTTCCGCTGTTATCATAATTAGATGGCCTTAAGCCATATTTATTGTAATAAGTTCTCTTTTGAGACACTCGATGTAATAAGTGTGTGATTGCTACTCTGCTATAAATCCTCCGAGTACTGTGTGGTCTCAGTATTACTGATCCAGGGATGACACCGGAGCACAGAGATCAGACTGTTTGAGGTCTGGTCGCTACATGTTGTCATTTGATGAACGGGATCACATCGTTAGAGAATTATGTGATGGAATTATGATCGTTTAGTTTTATTGCTATTGCTTTCTTCATGACTTATACATATTCCTATGACTATGAGATTATGCAACTCCTGAATACCGGAGGAACACCTTGTGTGCTATCAAACGTCACAACGTAACAGGGTGATTATAAAGTTGCTCTACAGGTGTCTCCAAAGGTGTTTGTTGAGTTGGCATAGATCGAGATTAGGATTTGTCACTCCGTGTATTGGAGAGGTATCTCTGGGCCCTCTCGGTAATGCACATCACTATAAGCCTTGCAAGCAATGTGACTAATGAGTTAGTTGCGGGATGATGCATTATGGAACGAGTAAAGAGACTTGCTGGTAACGAGATTGAACTAGGTATGATGATACCGACGATCGAATCCCGGGCAAGTAACATATTGATGACAAAGGGAATAACATATGTTGTTACGCTTGATATTCACTGCCTTTATAAGGAGACAAGGATCCACCTTTTTACCCCACGCCTTCTTCCTCCTCAGCCCATATGCTCTCGAGGTCCAGCGCCCAAGCTTCAACCCTTTCCGTCCCCAACAAACACTCCAGCCATGTCCGGATCTAGAGCACACGACAAGTGGATGGCCTCCTCCGTCATGAAGGAGCACATCAAAGAACTCCGGGAGGCGGGGTATTTAGCCAAGGAAATCGTCCATCAGGTCCCTGCCAAAAAGCAGATCATTCCCACACCAGAGCGCAATGAGAGGGTAGTATTCATTCTCCACTTTCCTCGCGGGCTAGGGTTTCCTCTCCACCCTTTTGTTCGTGGACTGATGTACTATTACGGGCTAGATTTCCCTGATCTAGCCCCAAATTCATTCCTCAACATCTCAGCGTTCATCGTCGTGTGTGAGGCGTTCCTCCGCATGCCCCTCCCACTTTGGCCTATGGCTCAAGGTATTCAATGTGACGCCGAAAGTGGTCGAGGGTCATCACGCGGAGTGCGGTGGTGCCATGGTGAGAAAGCTCCCTAACATCACCTGGCCCAAGGGGACATTCATAGAGACCGGGAAGGGGTGGCAACAAGAGTGGTTCTACATTACGGAACCTCGCGATGCCTCATGGGCCACCACTCCTGAGTTCAAAATAGGTCCGCCAATGCGGCTCACATCATGGCTCAAGAAGGGCCTAGATTGGGCGTCATCCGATGAGGTGATGACGCTACAAAAGCGCGTCAAGAGCATGGTGGACAAGAACACCAGCCTCGCCAGCGTGATCCAGGTGATGCTATTTCTCTGGATTCTCCCCTACCAACGCCGGGCTTCCCATATGTGGGAGTTCGATCCGGCAAGTCCTTGGACCTTGCAGCGGTTCTTCGGCACAAAGCACGAAGATATATGGAAACTGCTGTTCAAGGCCCAAAAGTCGTGGCCGCCAACGACCGAAGACCTCGGCCATGACTACGCTTACCCAGCCACTCCAGTAAATTTTTTGGATTTCTAATCATATCCTTGATTTGTAGATCCAAGGAGTAAGTTCAACCCCTCCCCTTGTCTCCTAGAGCTGGACGAAGAAGGCAGAGCGGATCAAGTGTCCGGCTCCCCTGCCCGAAGACCCAGACATTCCTCTTCTAACGAAGATGCTGGTTCCGGCACCGTACCAGGCGCCGGAAAAGAAGGCCAAGAAGAAGGGCAAGGAGGTCCGAAGTGGCCTTCACCGCAAAGGTGCTTCAGACATATCATCCGAAGATACTGAAGCTCTCTCCTCCCATGATGAAGACGAGGAGGAAGAGGAGGAGCACAATTCTCCCCCTAAGGGGGGAAAGAAGAAAAGGGGAGCTTCCGTAGATCTAGAGGCGGAAGTGTCCAAGAAGGGGAAACTTTCCCTTTCAGACGATTCAGCATCGGATGCCGAAGCCGTCCCTGAATGGAACCCCAGGCCGAAGCCTTCGGGCGAATCATAAATATTTAAGGATAATGTATGTATCCGACTTTATGCCTTGTGATTCTAACACACGGAATCATGTATTGTAGTTTGGCCTGCGATCTCCCCCGGCAATCATCGTCCTCTGGGAATTCGCTGGGTTCCGACATGATGGCTAGTGAGTCGCCTCCACCGGCCTCTAGACCCACTGCTATGGACAACACCGAAGTGTTGTCCCAAAGGGCCTCTCCAGGACATGGAGAGGTGCGGGAAGCCATCAAGGTGGTGTTAGAGGGCAATACCTCTGCAGCCGATAACATGGGGGAGCTGACCCCCATGGAGACTGGCGACGGGGGCCATGCCCAATTCGGCCCCAACCAAATATCATTCCGGAGGCCACTACGGCTCCGGAATCAGGCGAGCAGCCTCCTTCGAAAGAAGGGGGTGTGTCGACTCCTCCGCGACCTCTGTTAATCCGGAGGCGCTGGACACTTTGATGGAAGCGCTTCAGAGCACCTCCATCATTGAAGAACATCGTACCCTTATGGGTGCGGTGGTTGAAAAGGTTCGGTCCACTAAGAGCGGATTGAATGAGGCCTATACTAGCCTTCTGATAGGCTTTGATGTGCGTGGTTTAAATAAACAGAATGCATGTGTATAGTTAGTAGCCCTTGAGACTCCGTTCGGCATTCACAAAGAAAAAGCCGAACAGAGGATCGAATATTTTGCAGGAGATTAACCTACATATGTATTTGAACAAACATGCGTCGAAGTTGGCAGCAGCCGCCCATGCCGATGAAGTTTCCGAACTAAAGTGGCGGCTGGAGCGGGCCGATGTAGAGCTCATCCGCACCAACAAACTGTTGGCGGAGAAGCAAGGTATGCAATTCACATTTGACATGATATGGCTTGTTGTTGTGCTATCTTGCTGAGTTTTGTAATTATGCTCACAGTTGATGCGTCTGAGGTCAAGATCCTCAAAAACGTGCTGGCCGAGGCCAAGAAGGAGGAGGAGGGGGAACGAGCCGCCCGCCTAAATCATGAATCATGGGTGGAGGAAGTTCAGCAAGATCTCAAGGATGCCATAGGAAAATGTGAGTCCGTAGAGCCAAAGCTTTCGGATCGAGATTCCGAACTTGCTGATGCCCTCCAAAGCGTGAAGGCAGCTCGGGATGAAGCCCAAGGTGCTTGCCGGGAGATCCAAGAAGCAAAGCAGATCGCAGTGGGTAAGGCCTTTAACATGCAAAGCAAATTTGTAAGGAGGAGGTACATATTACTGACCCGCGTTTGGAGTTCTCCAGGGGCGTTTGTGGATCTATCCCAGAGTATTGCCGATGTTGCGAAGTTCTTCCGAGCCGAAGAGGGGAGTTCAATGGAGAAGCTGTTCTGGTCGTAGTACCTTGCACCAGAGCATCCGGTGCCCTTCAGCGATCAGCTGAAGCAGCTGACCGAGCTGCATAGGATGGCCGAACTGGCCATGAAGGATGTTATAGTCCGACTTTGGCCAGCCGAGCCCATACCCGGCAGTTACTTCAGGCTCGTGAAGCGGCTCGTCAGCGCCTGCCCCCGGCTTGATGTCATAAAGCGGTCGGCCTGTATCGAAGGTGCCCGGATGGCCTTCGCCCGTGTCAAGGTGTAGTGGGCGAAGATGAACGCTGTCAAGCTGGCAACCGAGGGACCACCCGCGAGAAAAGAGCACCGCACGTCGACGCGGTATTTTGATGAAGTCTTGGAGGGTTCCCGTATTGTAGAGGGCCAGTGCTCGAAGGACACTATTTTTGAATGAATGTACATGTAATGCCTGTACTTTGTATTATAAAACAAGGCTTATGTATAATGTGTTGCTTGTTTTACTTTGAAATCCTTTCCTCCTGTGCGGCCGTTTACGCTATCTGAGAGTTGGCCAGTCGTCGGCTTCAGCCCCCACATAGGTAGTACGTGGGTGTTTGGAATGGCACCTAGACACACTTGACCCAACCAGCTCGGTCCTTGAAGGAGGTGTCAGTGCGGCGAACCAGGCAATCAGACTACGTGGCTTTATCGCTATCACTTAGCCATATGAGTTTGACAATGAGGTTTATAGGCGCAGCCCCTAGTGTTGCTCGATTATCTGAACTTGGGTGCTGTGGATGCCTGACCGGGCATAGATCGGTCCTTCGCATAGTGCGGGCAAAATCGCAAGAGATTTGTAGTTAGTCGCTGAATAGCTGACCAGCTCTCGCCGCACCATGACAGTGAGTTTTCGGCTTTCTCTACTGAGGTGTTTATCCGGATGAGCCCGAAACACAATCGCAGTAGTTATCCCTTTACTACCTTAGCCGAAAAAGCAGAATGTAAGGCAATAACCACAGGAGCCGGGCAACCCAACTATTGACTAAAGACAAGATTCGGAGCCGATGCATATAATGCTATATTCGTGACGCCGAATTTGCACTATAAAAGTGTTGCAGACTTATTTTATTTTTAAGACATGTACGTGGCTGAATGGAGCCCTGGCGATTTAGGTCGTACCAAGGTGTACATGGCAATCAGACGAGAAAAACGAAGAAGGAATACATAATAGGAAATACGCCAGTACCGAGTATGTTGGGCGAAAGACTGTTTCCATTATAGTCTGATTGATACGTCAAAACATATTTTTACAAATTATGTGACAAGCATCAAGGCTATTTTACATGCCGAATACTAGGGAAAGTTGTGTACGGGTCCTAAAGAGGAAGAGGTGATCTTTAAAGATCCTTTAGATACTCTGCCACACGTCTGCGCAGCGTTGCTCCTTGGTGTGTGATCCTTCAAGAGGATCAACGATCGGTTTTTCATAAAGGGACCGGAAATGGTGCCCTTGGTACCATCAAAAGTTGACGTGGGTTTAAGGAACCTGAAAAAGAAAAAATAAGGAAAAGATAAATGATATGGGGGTCCACATAGGGTCGAGCCGTATTTTGGATTTTATTTTTAATATGCCTCCGTCTTTGCCCATGGTATCTTCAGTGCGTAGTTATGTACGCGTGGTACATATGCCGCGATGCGGTTGGGGCTGAGATGGAGGCCGAACTACTAATCGAGCTCCTGACGGTCTTGATCGCCGCTCTGCAGGGTGGTCCGGACGCGTTTAACAATGTCCGAGGGCTTGACTGCCGATGTAGTATTTGTCTTGATAAGGCCATTCTGGACTTCCGCTGCAAGGGCCGCGGCGTGCTCCTCAGTACGGAGGGAGCGCTCCTTGTTTCCATTGACTGCTATGACACCGCGGGGTTCGAGCATCTTGAGTTTGAGGTAGGCATAGTGCGGGATCACATTGAAGCGAGCGAACGCGGTTTGTCTGAGCAGTGCATGATAGCCACTACGGAAGGGGACGATGTCGAACATCAAGTCTTCACTCTAGAAGTTGTCTGGCGAGCCGAAGACGACTTCCAATGTGATTGAGCCCATGCAACGGGCCTCTACTCCAGGTATTACTCCTTTAAAGGTAGTTTTGGTGGGTTTAATTCTTGACGAATCAATACCCATTTTACGAATTGTGTCCTGATAGAGCAAGTTAAGACTGTTACCGCCGTCCATGAGGACTTGCGTAAGGTGGAATCCATCGATAATTGGGTCGAGGACCAATGCGGACGAGCCTCCGTGACAGATACTAGTCGGGTGGTCTCTGCGATCGAAAGTGAACGGACAGGCTTACCATGGATTGAATTTTGGGGCGACTGGCTCTATCACGAAGACGTCCCTTAGAGCGCACTTGTGCTCCCGTTTGGGGATATGAGTAGCGTATATGATATTCACCATTTTTACTTCCGGGGGGGGGGGGGATTTCTTCTGTCCCCCCGTATTTGGCGGATGAGGTTCGACGTCATCGTCCTCGCTAGGCGACCGCTTCTCCTTATGTTTGCTATTCATCTTACCAGCTTGTTTGAAGACCCAATAGCTTCTGCGGGTATGGGTGGTAGGCTTGTCTGGGGTGCCATGAATCTGGCAAGGTCGACCGAGTATTCGGTCTAAGTTAGATGAACCTCCTTTACTCTTTTTGAATGGCCTCTTCCGTTGACCGGATTTAGAGCCACTGAATCCGGTGTTGACCGCTATGTCTTTGGTATTATCATTGTTGCTTCGACGCTTGTGTTTTTTGCGTCGGGACTTGCCGTTTCCATTTCTAGTTTCGGAGGTACCCGCGTCACTGGTACCATTGTTGTTGCAGGCTAACCAACTATCCTCTCCCGCGCAAAAGCGGGTCATGAGTGCTGTAAGGGCTGCCATGGACTTTGGCTTCTCTTGGCCAAGGTGTTGGGCGAGCCATTCCTCCCGGATGTTGTGTTTAAAGGTTGCTAGGGCTTCGGCGTCCGGACAGTCGAAAATTTGGTTCTCTTTAGTTAAGAACCTTGTCCATAGTTTTTGGGCTGACTCTCCGGGTTGCTGAACTATGTGACTGAGGTCATCGGTGTCTAGCTAGGGGCCGTACATAGGTACCTTGGAAGTTGTCTCTAAAGGCATCTTCTAGATCTTCCCAGGTGCTAATAGAATTCTCTGGGAGGCTGTTTAACCAGTGACGAGCTGGTCCCTTTAATTTGAGCGGGAGGTACTTGATGGCATGTAGATCGTCACCGCGAGCCATGTGAATATGGAGAAGAAAATATTCTATCCAGACTGCAGGATCTGTTGTGTCGTCGTATGATTCGATGTTAACGGGTTTAAACCCTTCTGGGAACTGATGTTCCATTACTTCATTGGTGAAGCATAGGGGGTGTGTCATGCCTCCGTACCGTGGGACATCGCGGCGTAGTTCGGATGGAGGCCGTATGCGGTTTTTGGCCCGTGTGAGGTTGTGTCTGTCACGCCAAGTCTGATGGCCATCCTCGCGCGTTGGAGCACGCCCCCTTGATCCGTAGATTGATCTGGTCTGACTAGCTCTATTGTCCAGGTCCTGTCGTAGGTCATAGGTGTATTATGGGGCCACTGTTTCTCAGCCTCTACGGCGAGGTGGTGCGGGATGGTGTTCGGCTTGAGCTACTGCTCTGTCCCGGCCATGTGGCGGTCGGTCAGGTCTGTTAGCATCGCGTATTGGCGGTATGGGCTCCGGGGCCTCGTCGTTAAATTGTGGCAGTAGCTTGCGTTAGGGTAGCTCTTTGGGGGTGCGAGGCCGTATTCCTTGGCTGCCAAGATATTAGACTATCTGTCGTTGAGCAAATCCTGACCAGCTTGAAGCTATTGCTGCCTCTTTTTCAGGCTTCTCGCAGTGGCGATTAGCCGACACTTAAAGCACTCTTGTTCGAGGGGTTCCTTTGGCACGATGAAGTCTTTGTCGCCAAGGCTCACATCTTCTTCGGAGATCGGTAGGTAATTACTATCCTTCGAGTCTTTGTTCCCGACAGGATCGTCGGGGTTTACTTTCCCATCCTCCCAATCATCCTGTTCGGATGTTGGCTCTACAGGGGCTTCAGGGTCTTCGGTGTTCTCCGGAGTGTTATTCTCTTCGGTGCTGGTATTGCTATGTTTTTGGCGACACGATTTTGAGCGGCGCCGTGATGTCTACTACACACCTTCTTCTTATAGACGTTGTTGGGCCTCCAAGTGCAGAGGTTTGTAGGACAGTAGCAAATTTCCCTCAAGTGGATGACCTAAGGTTTATCAATCTGTAGGAGGCATAGGATGAATATGGTCTCTCTCAAGCAACCCTGCAACCAAATAACAAAGAGTATCTTGTGTCCCCAACACACCCAATACAATGGTAAATTGTATAGGTGCACTAGTTCGGCGAAGAGATGGTGATACAAGTGGTATATGGATGGTAGATAAAGGTTTTTGTAATCTGGAAATATAAAAACAGCAAGGTAACTAATGATAAAAGTGAGCACAAATGGTATTGCAATGCGTTGAAACAAGGCCTAGGGTTCATACTTTCACTAGTGTAAGTTCTCTCAACAATAATAACATAATTGGATCATATAACTTTCCCTCAACATGCAACAAAGAGTCACTTCAAAGTCACTAATAGCGGAGAACACACGAAGAGATTATGGTAGGGTATGAAACCACCTCAAAGTTATCCTTTCTGATCGATCTATTCAAGAGTCCGTAGTAAAATAACATGAAGCTATTCTTTCCATTCAATCTATCATAGAGTTCGTACTAGAATAACACCTTAAGACACAAATCAACCAAAACCCTAATGTCACCTAGATACTCCAATGTCACCTCAAGTATCCGTGGGTATGATTATACGATATGCATCACACAATCTCAGATTCATCTATTCAAACCAACACAAAGTACTTCAAAGAGTGCCCCAAAGATTCTACCGGGCAGTCAAGACGAAAACGAGTGCCACCCCCTATGCATAGGTTCATGGGCGGAACCCGCAAGTTGATCACCAAAACATACATCAAGTGGATCAATAGAATACCCCATTGTCACCATGGGTATCCCACGCAAGACATACATCAAGTGTTCTCAAATCCTTAAAGACTCAATCCGATAAGATAACTTCAAAGGGAAAACTCAATCCATTACAAGAGAGTAGAGGGGGAGAAACATCATAAGATCCAACTATAATAGCAAAGCTCGCGATACATCAAGATCGTACCACCTCAAGAACACGAGAGAGAGAGAGGGATCAAACACATAGCTACTGGTACATACCCTCAGCCCCGAGGGAGAACTACTCCCTCCTCGTCATGGAGAGCCCCGAGATGATGAAGATGGCCACCGGAGAAGGATTCCCCCTCCGACAGGGTGCCGGAACGGGTCTAGATTGGTTTTCGGTGGCTACGAAGGATTCTGGCGGCGGAACTCCCGATCTATTGTGCTCCCTGAAGTTTTTAGGGTATATGGGTATATATGGGAGGAAGAAGTACGTCGGTGGACCTCCGGGCTGTCCATGAGGCAGGGGGCGTGCCCAGGGGGGTGGGCGCGCCCCCCACCCTCGTGGGCAGCCCGGGACTCTCCTGGTCCAACTCCGATACTCCATGTGCTTCTTCTAGTCCAAAAATAAGTTCCGTGAAGTTTCAGGTCAATTGGACTCCGTTTGATTTTCCTTTTCTGCGATACTCTAAAACAAGGGGGAAAACAGAAACTGGCACTGGGCTCTAGGTTAATAGGTCAGTCCCAAAAATCATATAAACTAGCATATAAAACATCCAAGGTTGATAATATAATAGCATGGAACAATAAAAAATTATAGATACATTGGAGACGTATCAGCATCCCCAAGCTTAATTCCTGCTCGTCCTCGAGTAGTTAAATGATAAAAACAGAATTTTTGATGTGGAATGCTACCTAACATATTTATCCATGTAGTTCTCTTTATTTGTGGCAAGAATATTCAGATCCATAAGATTCAAGACAAAAGTTTAATATTGACATAAAAATAATAATACTTCAAGCATACTAACCAAGTAGTCATGTCTTCTCAAAATAACATGGCCAAAGAAAGCTATCCCTACAAAATCATATAGTCTGGCTATGCTCTATCTTCACCACACAAAATATTTAAATCATGCACAACCCCGATGACAAGCCAAGCAATTGTTTAATACTTTTGATGTTCTCTAACTTTTTCAATCTTCACGCAAGACATGAGCGTGAGCCATGGACATAGCACTATAGGTGGAATAGAATGGTGGTTGCGGAGAAGACAAAAAGGAGAAGATAGTTTCACATCAACTAGGCGTATCAATGGGCTATGGAGATGCCCATCAATAGATATCAATGTGAGTGAGTAGGGATTGCCATGCAACGGATGCACTAGAGCTATAAATGTATGAAAGATCAACAAAAGAAACTTGTGGTTGTGCATCCAACTCGCTTGCTCACGAAGACCTATGGAATTTTGAGGAAGCCCATCATTGGAATATACAAGCCAAGTTTTATAATGAAAGATACACACTAGTATATGAAAGTGACAACATAGGAGACTCTCTATCATGAAGATCATGGTGCTACTTTGAAGCACAAGTGTGGTAAAAGGATAGTAGCATTGCCCCTTCTCTCTTTTTCTCTCATTTTTTTATTTTTATTTTTTTTATTTGGGCCTTTTCTCTTTTTTATGGCCTCTTTTTTTCTTTTTTTTTTATTTTTCGTCCGGAGTCTCATCCCGACTTATGGGGGAATCATAGTCTCCATCATCCTTTCCTCACTGGGACAATGCTCTAATAATGATTATCATCACACTTTTATTTACTTACAACTCAAGAATTACAACTCGATACTTAGAACAAAATATGACTCTATATGAATGCCTCCGGCGGTGTGCCGGGATGTGCAATGACTCAAGAGTGACATGTATGGAAGAATTATGAAAGGTGGCTTTGCCACAAATACGATGTCAACTACATGATCATGCAAAGCAATATGACAATGATGAAGCGTGTCATAATAACGGAACGGTGGAAAGTTGCATGGCAATATATCTCGGAATGGCTATGGAAATGCCATAATAGGTAGGTATGGTGGTTGTTTTGAGGAAGATATATGGTGGGTTTATGGTACCGGCGAAAGTTGCGCGGTACTAGAGAGGCTAGCAATGGTGGAAGGGTGAGAGTGCGTATAATCCATGGACTCAACATTAGTCATAAAGAACTCAAATAATTATTGCAAAAATCTATTAGTTGTCGAAACAAAGTACTACGCGCATGCTCCTAGGGGGATAGATTGGTAGGAAAAGACCATCGCTCATCCCTGACCGCCACTTATAAGGAGGACAATCAATAAACAAATCATGGTCCGACTTCGTCACATAACGGTTCACCATACGTGCATGCTACGGGAATCACAAACTTCAACACAAGTATTTCTCAAATTCACAACTACTCAACTAGCATGACTCTAATATCACCATCTCCATATCTCAAAACAATCATCAAGTATCAAACTTCTCATAGTATTCAATGCACTCTATATGAAAGTTTTTATTATATCCCTCTTGGATGCCCATCATATTAGGACTAATTTCATGACCAAAGCAAACTACCATGCTATTTAGAGACTCTAAAAATAATATAAGTGAAGCATGAGAGATCAATTATTTCTATAGAATAAAACCACCACCGTGCTCTAAAAGATATAAGTGAAACACTAGGGCAAATGACAAACTACTCCGAAAGATGTAAGTGAAGATCAATGAGTAGTCGAATAATTATGCAACAATGTGAAGACTCTCTAACGTTTAATAATTTCATATATTGATACTTTATTCAAACAACAATCAAAACAAAATAAAATAAATTGACGCTCCAAGCAAAACACATATCATGTGGTGAATAAAAATATAGCTCCAAGTAAAGTTACCGATGAACGAAGACGAAAGAGGGGATGCCTTCCGGGGCATCCCCAAGCTTAGGCTTTTGGTTGTACTTGAATATTACCTTGGGGTGCCTTGGTCATCCCCAGTATTAGGCTCTTGCCACTCCTTATTCCGTAGTCCATCGAATCTTTACCCAAAACTTGAAAACTTCACAACACAAAACTTAACAGAAAACTCGTAAGCTCCGTTAGTATAAGAAAATAAATCACCACTTAGGTACTGTTGTGAACTAATTCTAAATTCATATTGGTGTAATATCTAAAGTATTCCAACTTCTCTATGGTTCATACCCTCCGATACTACTAATAGATTCATCAAAATAAGCAAACAACACATAGAAAACAGAATCTGTCAAAAACAGAACAGTCTGTAGTAATCTGTAGGATGCGAATACTTCTGTAACTCAAAAAATCCTGAGAAATTAGTAAGTCCTAGGCAATTTGTTTATTAATCTACCTCAAGTGGAATTGGTATTTTATCGCTCTCCGGTAAGAAATGAAAATTATTCCCGTGAGCGCATACTTTTTGTTTTTTACAGCAAGGTCAAATAACAATCACCCAAGAAGGTCCTAAAGGCTTTACTTGGCACAAACACTAATTAAAACATAAAACCACATATAAACAGATGCTAGATGAATTATTTATTACTAAATAGGAACAAAAATAAAATTGGGTTGCCTCCCAACAAGCGCTAACGTTTAACTCCCCTAGCTAGGCCTGATGATTTGAATGATGCTCACATAAAAGATAAGAATTGAAACATAAAGAGAGCATCATGAAGAATATGACTAGGACATCTAAGTCTAACCCACTTCCTATGCATAGGGATTTTGTGAGCAAACAACTTATGTGAACAAGAATCAACTTGCATAGGAAGGTAAAGCAAGCAACACAACATGTAGAGAGGAAACTTGATATTATTGCAACTCCTACAAGCATATATTCCTCCCTAATAATAATTTTCAGTAGCATCATGAATGAATTCAACAATATAACAATCACATAAAGCATTATTTTCATGATCTACAAGCATAGAAATTTTATTACTCTCCACATAAGCAAAATTCTTCTCATTCGGAATAGTGGGAGTATCATAAGAAACTCGAATACTATAAATTGTTTCCATATTAAAAGAGTAATGTTCAGAAACGGGTTAATAATAATCATGACAAGTTTCATAAATATAATCATCACTACTTTTTATAGCATACGTGTTATCACAATAATCATCATAAGTAGCAACTTTGTTCTCATCATAATCAATTGAAACCTCTTCCAAGATAGTGGATACAACACTAAATAAAGTCATGACCTCTCCAAATCCACTTTCATACATATTATAAGATTCAACATCCTCCAAAATAGTGGGATCATTACTTCCTAAAGTTGACACTCTTCCAAACCCACTTTCATCAATATAATGATCATAAGTAGGAGGAATGTTATCATCATTATAAATTTGCATATCGAAACTTGGGAGACTAAAAATATCATACTCATTAAACATAGCTTCCCCAAGCTTGAGGCTAACATTAATTGCAGAAAATATATTCTCAAAAACATCATCTTCATCAAACATAGCATCCCCAAGCTTGGGCCTTTTCATATCATAAGCATAATCACTCTCATCATTAATAGGTTGGATAGCACCATTAGTATAGCAATTATCATCACCACAAGGAGTAATAGGGGCAACATCATTTGGGAGAGATACCTTTTTACCTTTGCTTCTCCGTTTTTTCTTTTTCTTCTTCACATCATGTGTGAGTTTAATCCTCTTTTTGGAGCTCCTTATTAATGAGATTGGTTGAATAGAAGGCTCCTCCTTGTTACCTGATTCATCATAAGAAATAATAGGAGGATATTGGGAAGTCTCTTACCTCTCATTAGTATTCTCTTCATCCTCTATTTGTTTTCTTTTCTTTATGTAATTGGCAATATAAGGGTTTTCAATGCAATTCACCACACAATACATATAAATTTCCTCTAGATCAAAATCAAGAAATTTATCGAGATTAAATTTTGGAATACCCTCAGTTATACGTTTCATTTCTTCATAACCCAAAATAATACTAAGCTCTTTATGATGCTCAAGGGTAATCAAGTTATCACAATTTTTGGACATGACTTGATCATGAAACAAATAGCATTGGAGCTTTAAATGACCATGTTCATTGCAAAGTTCACAAGGATGACGATAAATATTGAATCTTTCAGCACAAACATCTAGCCTTTCTTGCAACAATTTAGTTTCTAAATTCTTATGTATCTTGCAATATCTATCTTCCCTATTTGGTGTGTACTTGCAAACCCAATGCACTCCACAAAAATTGACATGTTTATATGAGACATTTTCATCATAACTAGTGCAATCATCATTTGTACTATGGATATTCAAGGAGTTCATACTAACAACATTGCAATCATGCTCATCATTCAAATATTTAGTGCCAAACATTTTAATGCATTCTTCTTCTAACACTTTGGCACAATTTTCCTTTCCATCATAATCACGAAAGATATTAAAAAGATGAAGCGTATGAGGCAAACTCAATTCCATATTTTTTTGCAGTTTTCTTTTATAAACTAAACTAGTGCTAAAACAAGAAACAAAAAGATTCGATTGCAAGATCTAAAGATATACCTTCAAGCGCTAACCTCCCCGGCAATGGCGCCAGAAAAGAGCTTGATGTCTATGATGACCCACAAGCATATCGAAACTTGAGAGACTAAAAATATCATCCTCATTAAACATAGCTTCCACAAGCTTGGGGCTAACATTAATTGCAGCAAATATATTCTCAAAAACATCATCTTCATCAAACATAGCATCCCCAAGCTTGGGACTTTTCATATCATAAGCATAATCGCTCTCATCATTAATAGTATGGATAGCACCAATAGTATAGCAATTATCATCATCACAAGGAGTAATAGGAGCAACATCATTTGGGGGAGATACCTTTTTACCTTCGCTTCTCCGTTTTTTCTTTTTCTTCTTCACATCATGTGTGGGTTTAATCCTCCTTTTGGAGCTCCTTATTAACGAGATTGGTTGAATAGAAGGCTCCTCCTTGTTACCTGATTCATCATAAGAAATAATAGGAGAATATTGGGAAGTCTCTTCCCTTTAATTAGTATTCTCTTCATCCTCTATTTGTTTTGTTTTCTTTATGTAATTGGCAATATAAGGATTTTCAATGAAATTCACCGCACAATACATATAAATTTCTTCTAGATCAAAATTAAGAACTCTATAAAGGGCAAATTCTGGAATAACCTTAGTTATACGTTTCATTTCTTCATAACCAAGAGCAAAGTAAGTTCATTATGATGTGCAAGAGAAATCAAGTCATCACAATTTATGGACACGATATGATCATGAAACAATTTGCATTGGGTACTGAAATGATCACGTTCATTGCAAAGTTCACAGGTATAGCTAAGAAAATTTAAATTTTCAGCACAAATATCTAGCCTTTCTTGCAACAATTTAGTTTCTAAATGCTTATGCCTCTTGCAATATCTATCTTCCCTATTTGGTGTGTACTTGCAAACCCAATGCACTCCACAAAAATTGACATGTTTATAGGAGACATTTTCATCATAACTAGTGCAATCATCATTAGTACTATGGATGATCAAAGAGTTCATACTAACAACATTGCAATCATGCTCATCATTCAAAGATTTAGTGCCAAACATTTTATAGACTTCTTCTTCTAGCACTTGAGCACAATTTTCCTTTTCATCATACTTATGAAAGATATTAAAAAGATGAAGCGTATCAGACAAACTCAATTCCATTTTTTTGTAGTTTTCTTTTATAAACTAAACTAGTGCTAAAACAAGAAACAAAAAGATTCGATTGCAAGATCTAAAGACATACCTTCAAGTGCTAACCTCCCCGGCAACGGCGCCAGAAAAGAGCTTGATGTCTACTACACAACCATCTTCTTGTAGACGTTGTTGGGCCTCCAAGTGCAGAGGTTTGTAGGATAGTAGCAAATTTCCCTCAAGTGGATGACCTAACGTTTATCAATCCATAGGAGGCGTAGGATGAAGATGGTCTCTCTCAAGCAACCCTGCAACCAAATAACAAAGAGTCTCTTGTGTCCCCAACACACCCAATACAATGGTAAATTGTATAGGTGCACTAGTTCGGTGAAGAGATGGTGATACAAGTGGTATATGGATGGTAGATAACGGTTTTTGTAATCCGAAAATATAAAAACAGCAAGGTAACTAATGATAAAAGTGAGCACAAACGGTATTGCAATGCGTTGAAACAAGGCCTAGGGTTCATACTTTCACTAGTGTAAGTTCTCTCAACAATAATAACATAATTGGATCATATAACTTTCCCTCAACATGCAACAAAGAGTCACTCCAAAGTCACTAATAGCGGAGAACAAACGAAGAGATTATGGTAGGGTACAAAACCACCTCAAAGTTATCCTTTCTGATCGATCTATTCAAGAGTCCGTAGTAAAATAACATCAAGCTATTCTTTCCGTTCAATCTATCATAGAGTTCGTACTAGAATAACACCTTAAGACACAAATCAACCAAAACCCTAATGTCACCTAGATACTCCAATGTCACCTCAAGTATCCGTGGGTATGATTATACGATATGCATCACACAATCTCAGATTCATCTATTCAAACCAACACAAAGTACTTCAAAGAGTGCCCCAAAGATTCTACCGGGGAGTCAAGACGAAAACGTGTGCCAACCCCTATGCATTGGTTCATGGGCGGAACCCGCAAGTTGATCACCAAAACATACATCAAGTGGATCAATAGAATACCCCATTGTCACCACGGATATCCCACGCAAGACATACATCAAGTGTTCTCAAATCGTTAAAGACTCAATCCGATAAGATAACTTCAAAGGGAAAACTCAATCCATTACAAGAGAGTAGAGGGGGAGAAACATCATAAGATCCAACTATAATAGAAAAGCTCGCAATACATCAAGATCGTACCACCTCAAGAACACGAGAGAGAGAGAGAGATCAAACACATAGCTACTGGTACATACCCTCAGCCCCGAGGGAGTACTACTCCCTCCTCGTCATGGAGAGCGTCGGGATGATGAAGATGGCCACCGGAGAAGGATTCCCCCTCCGGCAGGGTGCCAGAACAGGTCGAGATTGGTTTTCGGTGGCTATGAAGGCTTCTGGCGGCGGAACTCCCGATCTATTGTGCTCCTTGAAGTTTTTAGGGTATATGGGTATATATGGGAGGAAGAAGTACATTGGTGGACCTCCAGGCTGTCCACGAGGCAGGGGGCGCGCTCAGGGGGGTGGGCGCGCCCCCCACCCTCGTGGGCAGCCCGGGACTCTCCTGGTGATACTCCGTGGGCTTCTTCTAGTCCAAAAATAAGTTCCGTGAAGTTTCAGGTCAATTAGACTCCGTTTGATTTTCCTTTTCTGCGATACTCTAAAACAAGGGAAAAAACAGAAACTGGCACTGGGCTCTAGGTTAATAGGTTAGTCCCAAAAATCATATAAAATAGCATATAAATGCATATAAAACATCCAAGGTTGATTATATAATAGCATGGAACAATCAAAAATTATAGATACGTTGGAGACGTATCATGCCGCTGGCGTCGATGTTTTGGAGGTGCTTCGGCAGGCTTGTCCTCAACCGGATTCTCCTTGCCGTCGTCGCCATCCTCTTTGGGTGTGTCCACCATGTACACGTCATATGTGGAGGTGGCTGTCCATCGTCCGGTAAACAGAGGATTTTGGCCTTGTTCGTCTCCGGCATCGTTGTCCATATCGTCGATGTCTTTGGAGGCGTAATCCAACATGTCGGTTAAATCTTCGACAGTGGCTATGAAGTGGGTGGTGGGTGGGATGCAAAATTCCCCGCTCTCAGCCCCTAGTCTGGGCTGGGCGTAGTTCGGAAGCGATCCTTCCGTAATGGAGAGTGATCACATTAAGTCCAGGGCCTCGTTTAGAGGTGAGGGTTGGACAGAGAAACGAGAGTTCGTGGGGCTGTTCAGAGTCAGAGTCTCCTGGCGACGCCTGTCGGTGTCAAAACCGGCGGATCTCAGGTAGGGAGTCCCGAACTATGCGTCTAAGGTTGATGGTAATAGGATACAGGGGACACAATGTTTACCCAGGTTCAGGCCCTCTTGATGGAGGTAAAACCTTACGTCCTGCTTGATTAATATCGATGAGTATAGGGGTTACAAGAGTTGATCTACCACGAGATCATAATGGCTAAAACCCTAGAAGTCTAGCTTATGTGATTATGATTGTCCCTATGGACTAAACCCTCCGGTTTATATAGACACCGGAGGGGACTAGGGTTGTACAAAGTCGATTATAGAGAAAGGAATCTTCATATCCGAACGTCAAGCTTGCCATCCACGCCAAGGAGAGTCCCATCCGGACACGGGTGAGAGTCCTCGGTCTTATATCTTCATAGCCCATCAGTCTGGCCCATGTCCAACAGGCCGGACGCCCGAGGACCCCTTAGTCCAGGACTGCCTTAGTAGCCCCTAAACCAGGCTTCAATGACGAGGTGTCCAGCGCGCAGATTGTCTTCGACATTTCAAGGCGGGTTCCTCCTCTGAATACTCCAAAATAGTCTTCAAACACAAAGAACATGTCCGGCTCTACAAAACAAGCTCCGCACACCACCACAGAGAGCATAATATTTCACGAGTCCAATCTGCTGACAACTTTTTGCAATGCAACACTACATCATCCCCCGGTCATCATTTTGAACCGTTTTCGGCCTGCCGCTCCATATTTCAAGACATGGCTTTATAGGCACGTCTTGTCAAGGCAGAGATTGTGTCCCCTATTGCGGGATTCTCATCAATACGGGTATGGGTAATCCAACCGTGCCATCTGCACGGCCCCTGGGGAATAGGCGAGTTTTATGGAGAGTGGGGAGGCGTTTGATATTCACTGCCTTTATAAGGAGATAAGGATTCACATCTTTCACCCACGCCTTCTCTCTTCCCACCTACCCACTCTCAAGCTCCAGCGCCCAAGTTCTCATCCTTTCCGCCTCAAGAAAGCACTCCCACCATGTCCGGAGCGCAGGGCAAGTGGATGGCCTCCACCATCAAGGAGAAGGATATTGTCCAACTTCGGGAGGCCGGATATCTGGCCAAGGAAATCGCCCATCGGCTTCCTGCTAAGGGACAAATCGTCCCCACTCTGAATCCCCATGAGAGGGTCATGTTCATTCCTCACTTCATCCGCGGGCTGGGATTTCCTCTCTACCCATTCGTCCGCGGACTCATGTTCTACTACGGGCTGGATTTCCATGATCTGGCCCCCAATTCCTTCCTCACCATCTCGGAGTTCATCATCTTGTGTGAGGCCTTCCTCCGCATCCCCCCATTTTGGACTATGGCTGAAGACCTTCAATCTGAAGCCGAAGGTGGTGGGCGGCGAACACGTAGAATGCAGAGGCGCCATGGTGAGTAAAATGTCCAATGTCCCGTGGCCCAAAGGCACCTTCGTGGAGACCGTCAAGGGGTGGCAGAAGCTGTGGTTCTATGTCACAGAGCCCTGCGACGCTGCCTGGGCCGTGGCTCCCGAATTCAAATCCGGGGCCCCAATGCGGCTTACCTCCTGGCAGGAGAAGGGCCTGGATTGGTCTTCATCGGACGAGCTGACAGTCTTCAGACGCGCATCAGGAGCATGATGGACAAGAACGTGAAGCTTGTCGATGTGATTCAGGTGATGCTAATTCACTGGATCCTTCCATGCTAGAACCGGGCTTGCCATCTATGGGAGTTCAATCCGGCCAAGCACAAGACCTTGTGCTAATTCTTCGAAACTACGCACGAAGATATCTGAAAGGTGCTCTTCAAGGCCAACAAGACGTGGCCAGAGACAACCGAGGACTGCGGGCACGATCTGGCCCATCCTGCCAGTTCGGTAAGTTTTCCGTGCTTTCAAGGCGTATCCCTGTCTTGCTTGCTCAAGGATGATGTCCCAACTTCCCTATTTGCCTTTTCAGGGTTGGACAAAGAAGGCGGAGCGGATTCAGTGTTCAGCTTTGCTGCCCGAGGAACCAACCATCCCGCTTTTGACGAAGATGCTGGTTCCGGTGCCTTACATGGCGCCAGAGAAGAAGGCCAAGAAGAAGGCCAAGGGGACCAGAGGAGGCCTCCGTCCCAAGGGTACTTCGGACATGGCGTGCAAAGACGCGAAACTCACTCCGCCGCCGAAGACGATGAGGAGGAGGGAGAGGAGGAAGAAAGAAACTTCCCCCTCCTAGAGGGGGAAAAGAAGTGGGCAGCCTCCATAGATCTGGAAGCGAAAGCATCCAAGAAGGGAAAGGCTTCCTTCACGGATAGCTCCGCGTGGGACGTCGATAGCAGCCCAGAACGGCGCCCTCGAGATAAGCCCCTGGCTGAATCGTGAGTATCCGAATACCCTGATGCATTCATATATCCGCTTATTTACTTCATAATTTTAACATGTCGAATCATGTACTTGAAGTCCGGCTCGTTCCGCCCTTGAGCGATCCTCGTCTTCGGGGAACTCGCTGGACCCGAAGGTGATGGACAGCGGGTCCCTTCAACCGGGCTCCTCTCCCAAGGCCATGGATGACACCGAGGTGTTGTTCCGAAGGACCCCCGGCCAGGGTGAGACGCAAGAGGCCGTCAAGACGGCGCCAGAGGGCGAGACCTCAGCTGCCGGACACATGGGGGAGCAGATCCCCATGGAGACTAGCGATCGGGGCCATGTCCAATTCGGCCCCCAGCCGAATACGGTCCCGAAGACCTATATGGCTCCAAAATCCGGCAAGAAGCCTCCTTCATTGGAAGGAGGTGCGCCCATTCTTCCGGTGACCTCTGTCCAACCAGAGGCGTCGGATACTCTACTGGAAGCACTGTGAGGCGCTTCCATCGTTGAGGAACACCGCGCCCTCATGGGTGCGGTGATTGAGAAGATTCAGTCCGCGAAGAGCAGACTCACCGAAGCCCGCACAAGCCTTCTAACAGGCTTTGAGGTAAGCACTGCATTTATGTAAAAATAAAGTTACAGTATAGATAGTAGCCCCTGAGACTCTGTTCCGGGTTCAAAAAGCAAAGCCGAACAGAGGATCAAGTAGTTTTTCGCAGGAGACTAACTATGTATGTCTATGTGAATAAGCAGGTGTCGCTGCTAGCCACGACTTCTCATGCTGCCGAAGTCTCCGGACTGAAGCAAAGACTAGAGTAGACCGAGGAAGAGCTGGGTCATGCGAAAAGGCAGCTAGAGGACAATCAAGGTATTCAATCATTTTATGCATGTCCGGAAAGTATGAATGTTTTTGCGCTGACCGCAGTGCTGCGATATTTTCGTAGGGGCAGCAACCGAGGTGGAGGCCCTCAAGAAGGTGCTGGCCGAGGCCGAGGAGAGAGCAGTAAAGGAAAAAGCCGCCCGAGAAAAGCATGAGGCCAGGGTTGGTGAGGTCCAGCAGGAGCTCCAGGACGCAGTGAAGAAATGCGAGTCCTTGGAGTGCCAGAATGCGGACCAAGAGTCTGAACTCGCTAGGGCCCGCCAAAGCGCACAAGAGGGCCGGGCCGAAGCCCAAGGCGCCCTCCGGGAGATCTAAGAGGCCAAGAAGATCACGGCGGGTAAGGCTTTTATTATGCAAAGCAAGTATGTGAGCCAGAGGTATCTCTTACTGACCAGGATTTGGAGTTCTCCAGCGGCGTTTGCGGATTTGCCGTGTAGTGTTTCTTATGCTGCGGAATTCTTCCGGGCCGAAGTGGGGAGCTCAACGGAGAAGCTGTTCTGGTCGCAATATCTTGCACCAAAACATCCAGTGCCCTTTAGCGACCAGCTAAAACAGTTGGTCGAGCTGCATAGGGTGGCCGAACTAGCCATGAAGGATTTAATAATCTGGTTGTGGCCTGTAGAAGCTATACCCGACAGCTACTTCGGCCTTGTGAAGCAGCTGGTCAATGCCTGCCCTCGGCTTGATGCCATCAAGCGGTCGATCTGCATAGAAGGTGCGCGGATGGCCTTCGCCTGTGTCAAGATACAATGGGAAAAGATGGACGCCGTCAAGCTCGCGACCGAAGGACCACCGCACGCCCAAGCGGTATTTTGAAGATGTTCTGAAGGGATCCCGCATTGTGGCGGAGCAATGTGCTAATGACATTATTTTTGAATGAATACATTCATGTAATCCCGTCATGTATGATGAAAACAAGGCTTGATATGTAATATAATGCTTTGCTGTTTGTTTATTTAAAGTTTTACCTCTTGTGCGACCGTTTCATCGAGTCTGAGAGTTGGCCAGTCGTCGGCTTCAGCCCCCACGTAGGTAGTACGGGGGTGTTCGGGATGAATCTAAACACTCTTTATCCAAGAGGTTGGTCCTTAAAGGAGGTGTTTAGCGCAACGAACTAGGCAATCGGACTATGTGGCTTTATTACCCTCATGTAGCCATATGAGTTTGACAATGAAAATGTAGGCGCAGCCCCTAGTATCCAGACTAGGGTGATGTAAACACCTGATCGGATAAGAAGCGATTCGTCACATAATGCGGGAGAAATCACTAAAGATTTGAAACGTCCGAAGTGCTGACCGGCTCACGCCGCATCATGACAGTCAGTTTTCGGCTTTCTCTACTGAGGTGCTCATCATGATAAACCAGGACACAATCGTAGTAGTTCTCCCTTTACTACCCTAGCCGATATAGCGGAACGTAAGGTAGTAAGCACAGGAGCTGGGCAACCCAAATATTGACCAAAGACATGATTCAGAGCCAATGCATATAATGCTAAATTTGGGGTTCCAAACTATACTATAAAAGTGTATGGACTTGTTGCTATAGTGTGGGGTGCAATAAAGCCCCTGGCGAATTACGGCGTACCAAGGTGTACGGATGCAAATTAAAATAGCAAAAATAAAAATAAAGAAGAAGCTAGTGCCACATATGTTGGGCCACAAACTGTTTCCATTATAATTTTGATTAACACGTCAAAGTGTACTTGAACAAAAAGTGCGATAAGAAATAGTGGCTATTTAACATGCCAAGACCAAGGGGGAGCTGCGTACGGGTCCTGAAAACAGGTAGAATGATCGCCAAGAAGGACGTCTAGAGATTCCCCCATACGTCTATGCTACTTGTCACCTTGGTGTATCCGTCCTTCGAAAGGACCAATTTATCAGGCCGTCGATAGGGGCTTGTGAAAAGAAACCTAAAAAATATTAAAGGAAAAGTAAGCGTATGTGTGTCCCGGGAAGGTCGAGCCGTATTGTGGATCACAGTATGTTATGCCTCCGTCTCTGCCCATGGTATTTTTAGTGCGTAGTTATGTACGCGTGATACATATGCCGCCACTTGGTCAGTGAGGGAGTCCTGGACTAAGGGGTCCTCGGGCGTCCGGCCTGTGAGCCATGGGCCGAACTGATGGGCTGTGAAGATACGAAGATTGAAGACTGCACATGTGTCCGGATGGGACTCTCCTTGGCGTGGAAGGCAAGCTTGGTGACCAAATATGTAGATTCCTTTCTTTGTAACTGACCTTGTGTAACCCTAGATCCTCCCGGTGTCTATATAAACCGGAGGACTTAGTCCGGAGGATATACATTACCATAGCCATACAAGCTAGACCTCTAGGGTTTAGCCATTACGATCTCGTGGTAGATCAACTCTTGTAATATTCATATTCATCAAGATCAATCAAGTAGGACGTAGGGTATTACCTCCATAGAGAGGGCCTGAACTTGGGTAAAACATTGTGTCCCCTATCACCTATTACCATCGACCTTAAACGCACAGTTCAGGACCCCCTACCCGAGATCCATCGGTTTTGACACTGACATTGGTGCTTTCATTGAGAGTTCCACTATGCTATCGCCAAAAGGATTGATGGCCCCTTCAATTGTCAATAATGACACTGTCCAAGGATAAAATTTCCTCCCGGACAAATCTTTGTGTTCGGCGGCTTCACACTGCGGGCCAATTCGTTTGGCCATCTGGAGCAGATCGAAAGCTACGCCCCTTGCCATCAGGTCAGATTTGGGAGCTTGAACTACGTTGCGGACATCCGTGGAGACTTGATCTTCGCCGGATTCGAGACCGCGGCTACCACTCCTAGTCACCCCGAGAGACATGGCCTAAATCTGTCATCGGACTGCATCCAGGAGATAGCTCCTGTAACCGCTCTGGCCTTAGATCCAGAGTAGACTGCGCCATGCAAGGACGGGAAGCTCAACCCCGCCACGGAGGCCACAGATTCCCCGGTGTCGGAGCCGCACATAGACTTAATATCACACGATACCTGTGCCACCGGAACTCTGGACTCGTCTCTGGCTGTAAGTTCCGAACCATGTGAGCCCGCGGACGCCGAACTTGATCGTTTATCGATCTTTGAATTCCGCGCCACAGACATCTTCCAGCACTCGCCTTTGGGTGACATGCTAAACTCATTAAAAACCTGTCCTTGACGGAGGACTCACAACCGAACTCTATCCGGTCCGAACTAGGGGCTGACGGTGGAGAATTTTACTTCCCACCCGCCACCCACTTCATAGCCACGGTCGAGGATTTGACCGACACACTTGATTATGACTCCGATGACATCGACGATATGGACGATGATGCTAGAGAAGAAGAGGCCCAGAACCCGCCGTTCACTAGACGCTGGACGACCACTTCCTCGTATGATGTATACATGGTGGATGCACCAAAGGAGAACAACGACGATGACAAGGAAGATCCAGCTAAGGATAAACCTTCCGAAATACAATCCAAGCGCTGGCGTCAGCGGCGCCGCTCTAAGTCACGCCGCAGTAAAGACAGCAACACCGGCACAGGAGAAGATAACACTCTAGAAGGTGCTGAAGACAACGAAGACCCCGTTGAAATAGCTAATGAACAAGATGAATGGGAAGATGGGCAGGTTAGCCCTGGTAAACAGGCCACACACGAAGACTCAGAGGACGGAAGTTATCTTCCACTCTCCGAGGATGGGGTGAGCCTCGACATTGACGATTTCATCGTGCCTGAGGAACCTCTTGAGCAGGAGTGCTTCAAGCTCCAGCTAATAGCCACTGCAAGGAGCCTGAAAAAGAAGCAGCAACAGCTTCAAGCTGACCAAGATCTGCTCAATGAAAAATGGACCGATGTCCTAGCAGCCGAAGAATACATCCTCAAGCGCCCAACCAAAAGCTACCCAAAGCACAAATTGCTACCTCAGTTTGACGAGGAAGCGCCGGAATACATACCACCATCGTACAATGCGGCTGACCGACCACCACATGGTCGGGACAAAATGACAACTCACACCAAACACCATCCCGCCCCGCCTCATCGCACTGGTAGAGGTAAATTAGCCCATGGCCATACATATGACCTTCGGCAAAACCTGAACAATAAAGCAGGACATACCAGATCAATCTACGGATCACGAGGACGTGCCTCGACACGCGACAACTGTCGGTGTCGAAACTGGCGGATCTCGGGTAGGGGGTCCCGAACTGTGCGTCTAGGATCGATGGTAATAGGAGACGGGGGACACAATGTTTACCCAGGTTCGGGCCCTCTCTATGGAGGTAAAACCCTACGTCATGCTTGATTGATATTGATGAATATGAGTGTTACAAGAGTGGATCTACCACGAGATCGTAATGGCTAAACCCTAGAAGTCTAGCCTATGTGGGTATGGTAATGAGTATATGTGGTGTCCTTTCCGGACTATCCCCTTAGGTTTATATAGACACCAAGGGGATCTAAGGTTTACATGGAGTCAGTTACATGAGAAGGAATCTTCGGGCGCCAAGCTTGCCTTCCACGCTAAGTAGAGTCCAATCCGGACACGGTGCAGTCTTCGGCCTTCATGTCTTCACAGCCCATCAGTCTGGCCCATAGATAATAGGCCGGACGCCCGAGGACCCCTTAGTCCAGGACTCCCTCAGTAGCCCCTGAATCTGGCTTCAATGACGAGGAGTCCGACACGCAGATTTTGTCTTCGACATTGCAAGGTGGGTTCCCTCCTTTCGAATTCCAGAATAGTCTTCGGATGAAGTAAGTATATTCGGACCTGTGTATATAATGGCAGAGAATATAATACCCCATGAGCCCAACTTGTTGATAACTGTTCATGACATCATATCATGCCTGCCCGGTTGCTATTTCCAACCGTCGGTTAGCGAGCCGCCGCATGTCTCGGGTGCGGTTTGACTGGCACATCTTGTCAAGGCAGAGATCGCATCCCTTTATTTATGGGATTTTCATTAACGCAGGCGTGGGTAACCCAACCGTCCCCTGGGTACAACTCCTTGGTAATAGGTAAGCTTAGAGACCCTGGGGGAGACGCCCAATACTTGGGGCCTTTATATAGAGACCTAGTCTCGTTTTCTTCCCTTGTGCTTGCTTCTTCCTCGACCCCAGCCACCCCAAGTTCCAACCCTCGGGTTCCAATCACCACCAGCCCTAGTCATGTTCGGATCCAGCTGTCAGGGCCGACGGGTGGCTTCTTCTGTCCTGGAGGAGGATATTGCGAAGCTCCGCATAGCGAGGTATCTGACCTCGGAAATCTTTCATCGGCTTCCGGCACTAGGGCAAGTCATACCGACCCCCAGATCTAGCGAGAGGGTAGTATTTGTATCCCACTTCCTTCACGGGCTAGGGTTCGCGCTTAACACCTTTGTTCGGGGGCTCATGTTCTACTATGGGTTAGATTTTCACGATCTGGCCCCGGACTCTGTTCTCCTCATCCCGACATTTATCGTCACATGCGAGGCCTTACTCCGAACTCCTCTGCACTTCGGTTTGTGGCTCAAGACCTTTTATGTGAGGCCGCAGGTGGCAGAGAAGGAGCAGGAAGAATGCGGCAGCGTCACAATAGGCAAGCTGGCCGGCGCAGTTTGGCCCAAAGGATCTTTCGCCAAATCTTCCAACTTATGGAAGCAGGGGTGGTTTTATATCAACGAGCCGTGGGGCCCCAAGTGGGCGGCCACACCTGCGTTCCGACCTGGCCCTCCAACTCAGCTCGCTTCGTGTGTCAATAAGGGATTGGACTGGGGATCCGTCGAAGAAGTGCAGACTCTGCAAAGTCACATCCGAAGCCTTACCGAGAAGGGCATCGATCTTGTGAACATTGTACAAGTAATGCTGGTCCGCCGCATTCTGCCTTGTCAGCGGCGGCCTCTTTGTATGTGGGAGTTTAACCCAGAAGGGCGGCGGACCCGACAACGCTTCTTCGGCACTACACATGAAGGAATGTGGAAATTGTATTTTGGGGAACGAGCGCAATGGCCGGACACTACCGAAGATGTTGGCCTTGACTGCAATCGTCCAGCTACTTCGGTAAGTACTCGAGCACCTTTCATTCGAGCATCTTTTAATGAGATATTGAACAACCCGTCCCTGTTCAGGACTGGATAAAGAAAGCGGTGCTAATCTGGTGTTCGAAGCCTCTTCCCGAAGACCCTGCGACTGCCCTGCTGACAAGAATGCTGATTCCGGCACCGTACCAAGTAGTTGTGTTCGGGGAAATAGAAATCCTTTTGCCCAAGGGCAAGGGTGCATAGGGAGTCCTCCATGGTAAGAAAAGGGCTGCTTCCGAAGATCAGGAGGGGAAGCCTTCCAAGAGAGGAAAAAAAATCCATCGTCGAGCGGCATGGGTCGGGCGAGTGAGGTTGCTATAGACCTTGATGATGAGGACGAACCTCGAGGCAAACCGTAAGTGAAGCTGGGGCACTTTGAACGTACCTCGTTCTTTTCCAACTAGGGAAGTGATCGTATGTTCATCCACGCAGGTTAATGCCTGGTGTTTCTCAATCCTCCTCCTCCTCGGGAGATCTTCTTTCGGAGATGATGGAGAGTGACATGCCTCCTCCGGCCTCATCGCCCAATAGAGGAGATGATACCGAGGTATCGTCCCGAAGGGCGCCCGAAGGTGGTGCCTCCGTCACTCGAGGTTCCGGGATCGATACTGGCGCCCCGAACCGTCTGGTTTATAGCCGGAGATGGTTCTGGAGGCAAGCAAGCGGGTTCCTTTACTAGAATGCCGTACTCCGGCGGTGGTTTCCGAAGACCCAGGAGCGCCGGAAATGCTGACGAACATGCTACGACGAGCGTCCATTTCAGAAGAGCACCGTTCCTTGATGGTTACAGTGGTCGAAAGGGTTCTATCCGCGAAGAGTGGATTGAACGAGGCCTTCACGAGCCTTCTAAGAGGTTTTGAGGTTTGTGATGTAGCTTTGACAATTGACTTTCATTGACAGAATGCACCTGCTGTATATGCAGTAGCCCCTGAGACTCGGATTTTCTTCCGAAGGGAGCGATCGGAGGACCAAAGAGATATGCTCAGGTATTAACCTTGGTTTGATTTGAAATATAGGCTGCTTCCCCTCCCGTGGCTGTCCGGAATACGGAAGTGGCCGAACTGCAGCGAAAGCTGGATATTGCGGAGGATGACATTGCATTGATCAACAGGCGTCTTGACAACTTGCAAGGTATGTATTTCGAGCGTTCTTTACACCAGTGTGCTTGACGTGGGAAAGAGCTTTATATGAAATGTGCATGAAATACAGATGGTGCTGCCGCCGTGGAGGCTCTTCAGGCGGAGCTAATCCGGGCCAAGGAGCGGGCCAGTTTAGTGATGCTGCTGCTGAAGGAGCATCAGTCGAACTGAAGGCCGAACAAGTTGGCGATGCCAGGGCGAGGAGAAGATATCCATGATAACACTCGCTTTGGAGAATGCTACTGGCCGTTGTGAATTTCTTGAGAAGGAGAATAAAGCCTTAACGGCTGAACTAGACAAGGCCCGACAGGAGGCGAGAGAAGCGCAATCAGAGTCCAGAGCACTCCGTGAGGAGGTTCGGCAGGCGAAAGAGATATTGGCTGGAAAGCCTTTTCTGCTGCAGACTAAGTTCGGTGACCCGGACTATGCTC
This sequence comes from Triticum aestivum, assembly GCF_018294505.1. Classification (NCBI taxonomy): domain Eukaryota; kingdom Viridiplantae; phylum Streptophyta; class Magnoliopsida; order Poales; family Poaceae; genus Triticum; species Triticum aestivum. Next base: position 101,069,955 of record NC_057806.1, on the reverse strand, counting down.
AGTTGAACCAAGTGTGGAGTTCTTCGGACTAGTATTTGGACTTGCCGAAGAGTTCTTCTGATGCAGCGCGGTATTACCAGGCGCAAGCTGTTTATGAAACGGAGAATATTTTTTGGTCATAGTTTGGTGTGTCAAAGCGCCCACTACTGCCGAATGAACAGATGTCCCAATGGGCCAAACTTCATAGGGTATCTGGCGCTGCCATGAAGGATGTTATAGTCCGGCTATGGCCGACCGAGCCTGCGCCGAATAGCTATTTTGGTTTGGTGCAGAAGCTTGTCGATGTAGTGCCGCGCATCGATGCTGTGAAGCGATAGGCGTGCATTGAAGGTGCACGGATGGCCCTTGCCTGAGTCAAGACATTCTGGGGGAAGATGAAGGCCATCGATGTCACGACTAAGGGTCCGCCCAAAGGCAAGGACCGTCCGCAACCAGAGCATTATTTTGAAGACGTCCTGGAGGCCGCCCGCTTGATTGAGGGCCAATGCTCGAAGAACATAATGTTTGGGTGAAGTGTATGATGATTGTAAAAGACAATTTTATAGTTAATCTATTTATGTTTTGCTCAAAAAGCTTGAATTCCTCCTGTGCGGTCGTTTTAATATAATCTGAAAGTTTTCCAGTCATCGGCTTCAGCCCCCTCATAGGAAGTATGGGGGTGTTCGGAAAAGCATTTAATCACTCTTTATCCAACGTCTTGGTCCATGAAGGAGGTGATAATGCGGCGAACCAGGCAATCAGACTATAAGGCGTTAACACTTTCACTTAACCACAGGAGTTTTATGGTGGGGCTACGACATAGCCCCTGGTGTGTATGCGGCGTGTGGTGCCTTACATATCTGATGTGAAAAAGATCCCTCGTATTACACGGAGAATCGCTAAAGATTCCAATAAGTCATCAAGTGGTTGACTAGCTCTCGCCGCATCATGATAGTCAGTTTTCGGCTTTCTCTACTGAGGTGCTCATCCGGTCTAGGCCAGGGCACAATCGCAGTAGTTCTCCCTTTACTACCCTAGTCGATAGAGCCGAACGTAGGGTACCAAACACAAGAGCCGGGCAACCCAACTATTGACCCAAGACAATGATTCGGAGCTGATGCATATAAGGCCAAACTTGCGATGCCGAAGTATGCTATAGAGCTGTTCGGAGTTTTACTGGCAAATCATTCGCTCCCATGCCAAGCCCCTGGCAGGGTGTGCCGAGGTGCATCTGCAAAGCAGCCGTTGAGGCCGTACTTTATTGTTGAAAAGGGTATGAGAGTTTGGCTCGGGTGAGGCTTACTAAGAGCGGAGCGATGTGTCAATGATAAATTTATGTATATATATAAGAGAAACCACGGACCCGGCTATTTGACATGCTCGTGGTCGGGATCAGAGGAAAAGGGGCATAGTACAGGCTTGGAATAAAGAGTGCGGTCTACAAAAGGTAATTTTGGACCTCCTATCGCACGTCTGCGTAGCCCATCCTCGGGGAGGGAGATCCTTAACGGAGGTAACCCCTTAGGTGAGTGTATGGATCCAAACTCTGATAGAGTCCGCTGTAGATGCTTTCCAGTTGGTCACCTGTTCTTTAAACATGATACAGAAAAAAAGAGAAAAATGTATAAAAAACGTTACGGGAATGCTTGTAGGGTTGTCCATGTTGTGCTTCCGCCAATGCCCATGGTATCTTGAGTGCGTAGTGATGTGCGTCTGGTGCAAATTTCACCCGTACGGTAGGTGGGTGGCGGAAGCCGAACTGCTATTTGCACTCTCGGAGTGGTCGAACATCGGAGGGGAACTTTTTCTGGCCCCTGGTATTCTGCTGGCGAGCTGATCCGTCGTCTTTGTCGCCCGGTGGCCTCCTCCCCTTGTGATCAACGTTAAGCTTGCTTGCCTGCTTGAAGACCCAACAGTTACGGTTGGTATGATTAGCTGGCGTATCAGGGTGACCGTGAATCTGGCAAGGTCGGTCCAATATCCTATCAAGGGTGGATGGTCCATCCTGGTTTTCCTTTAGTGGCTTCTTCCGTTGACTGGGCTTCGGATTGTGAAATCCGACATTCACCGTTGTGTCGCATATGTTGTTATGTTCAGTTCGTCGTGGCTTGCCATTGCCATCTTGGATTTCGGAAGTGCCTGGGCCATTGGCGTCATTGCTTTTATGCGCAAGCCAGTTGTCTTCTCCCACGCAGAAGCGGTTCATTAGAGCAGTGAGGGCTGTCATGGATTTGGCTCCTTCCTGGCCGAGGTGACGCACGAGCCATTCATCCCGGACGCTATGTTTGAAGGTCGCGAGGGCTTCTGCGTCCGGACAGTCGACAATTTGGTTCTTTTTGACTAAGAGCCTGGTCCAGAGCTCCCTAGCTGACTCGCCGGGCTCCTGGACAATGTGAGTTAAGTCATCGGCGCATAATGGCCGCACATATGTTCCCTGGAAGTTGTCTCGAAAGGCGTCTTCCAAATCTTCCCAGTTGCCAATAGAATTTTCTGGCAAACTATTTAGCCAGTACCAAGCTGGCCCTTTAAGCTTGAGAGGTAGGTATCTAATGGCATGGAGGTCGACTCCGCGGGCCATGTGAATATGGAGGAGGTAATCCTCGATCCATACCGCGGGGTCTGTTGTCCCATCGTATGATTCGATGTTAATGGGTTTAAATCCATCTGGAAATTCGTGTTCCATTACTTCATTCATGAAGCAGAGGGGGTGTGCGGCTCCTCTATGTTGGACCACACTATGAAGTACCTCCGGCGGGCTCCGTTTACGGTGCTCGGACCGGGCGTGGTTAGCTCTGTAGTGTCCGGATAGGCGACCATCTGTCAGGACCCCGACTCAATGCCACATCGATCTAGCATGTAACACCTCATATCACTTTGCGGCCTCACGCACGGTATTCCCACGGGTGTCGCCTTACTTTTGCCCGGGACCGTTTGCGCCTTTTGGCACACGTATATGATAGTGTCGCTAGCATCCATATGATAAGGAGCCCGGGCTGACATGGCTAGTCGTAAACCCAAAGTGGCACAGACTTATAGGGACAGGCATCCATGACCCAGCATCGAATGTGTCGGTCATCAGCGAGTGAATCCAGGCTGTAGCACTGGGCTAGCAGGACTCCGGTGAACCGGGCTGTAGCGGGCTAGCAGGACTCCGGTATTCATCGCGTGACATTTCCCCGAAGGGACAGACACAGGAACGAAGAAGGACACATGCCGGCCAGCCTAAGTGTTCCGGAGAAGTAGCAAGCTACCATGGCTCAGTGGAAACACTAGGAGACATTTCCCGGTAAGAGAGGCTACCAAGGATAAACAACTAGATTGTCAGATCCCACACATACCAAGCATTTCAATAACATACACACAATATGCTCGATATGTGCAATACAACATGGCATCACAAAATGACTCTACGACTCAAGTAGTTTATTCAATAGGCTCCGAGGAGCGAGATATTACAAACATGGGTCTCATGACCCAACAATCAGAGCATACAAGTCAAAGCACATGCGGAAACTTAACATGTCTGAGTACAGACAACTATAAATGGAAAAGGCTGAGAAGCCTGACTATCTACCAGATCCTGCCGAGGGCACAAGATCGTAGCTAAGGTAACAAGCTAAACGTCGAAGTCCAAGCGGAACTACTAGTGAGACTGAAGTCTCTCTGCAAAAACATAAAATAGGAAAACGTGAGTACAAATGTACCCAGCAAGACTTACATCAGAACTAACTACATATGCATCATTATCAACAAAGGGGATGGTGGAGTTTAACTACAGCAAGCCAGCTTTGACTCGGTGGCTAACCTGAACTACGACTGCAAGTAACTCTCTTGAGGTGGCGCACACGAGTCCACATATTCACCATATCAATACACCACTATGGATCCGCTCCCGTCTCCCTATGAGAACGCCATCCATAGCACTCACGCTTATCTTGCGTATTTTAGAGTATCCACTTTCACTTGTCTATGAACTATGCAAGGGGTCCAAGTTTCCATATCCGAGGAATCCGGCTATTCGAATAGATGATGTTAACCCTGCAGGGGTGTACTTCTTCACACACGCTTTCGCCACTTATCGCCCTGTACACGTCATGTACCTCGGCAACCTTCAAGCGGAAGCCGGGCGAGGGAGTCGGCCACGACCTGACTAACCATACAAGTCTCTCATCCAGGTTTATCGCCTATTCGGGTTCCATCCGCAAGGAGATCCGGCCGGGGTGTCGCTCACGGCCCCAAACGATGTGAGCAGGGTTCCCAAGCCCACCTCGATGGGTGGATCTACACTTGGTACACCGTGCCACTGTGCCTAGTCTGTACCAAGCCCACCTGTACCGGGTGCCACTTGGTAGACTACTAACACTACCTACAAACACCAGAAACTAGTTGCAACTCCTGGACAGAGATCAAGTTGATTAATAAGTCGAGAGAGCTTGGAGCGCCCGGAGCTCAATGTGTGGTAGTAACTGATCATGGATCACAAACACATAACTCAGTTCCTGAGGACGGCTGCAATGAGACAACCCACCATGTACTCCTACATGGCCTCTCACCGCTACCTTTACCAAATCGTGTTCACACACTTAGCTCACACACAGTAGGACATGTTCACACGCCTCTGATTCATCCCCGATGAATCAGACCTGACTCAACTCTAAGCAGTAGCATGCATGACAAACAAACATGAATGAGTAGGCACAACAGGGATCAAACAACTCCTACTCATGCTAGTGGGTTTCATCTATTTACTGTGGCAATGACAGGTCATGCAGAGGATAAGGGGTTCAGCTACCGCAGCAAGTAACAAATATGTCGTTGTTGTCCTAATGCAGTAAAAGAGAGCAGGAGCGAGAGAGTGGGATTTTATCGGAATGAACAAGGGGGTTTTGCTTGCCTGGCACTTCTGAAGATAATATAGCTCTTCATCGGTGTCATCGATCACATCGCCGGTACACGTCTATCGAGAGGGGACAATTACCGGCAAACAAGGAAGAACACAATCAATGCGATGCAACAATATGATGCATGATAATGACATGGCAATATGAATGTGTTTTGGGCTAATCCATCTAGCAACAGGTTAAATGAAGTTGGTTTGAATACAAGATTCAAATTCAAACTCCATATGTGATTATTCAAATGCCATTTAATTGATTTGTGCTAAACGGCAGCTATAAGTTGTTCTAACATGCATGAAAATGGTACAGATGGATTCCTTGAATTTTTCTAATAATTTTTCATATATAAATTATTTAATTTGGAGTTATGGTTGAATTTCTATGAATTTTAGAAGTTTTGGACATTTTCTGAAAATAATAAATCATTTAAGATTTATTTAAATTCCAGAAAGGAATTATTGCGTCAGCATGACCTCATGCTGACCTCAGCAGGTCAACGGGCGCCGTCCAGGTCAAACTGACCTGTGGGCCCTGCGTGTCAGTGTCTGGACTAACTAACCTAATTAAAATTAACCCTAACTAACTTGGTTAGCCGGGCGGGGCCCGCATGTCAGTGAGTCAGTGGCTTAATTAAAATTAGTTATTAACTTAACCAAAAGTTAGCAGGGGACGGGCCCACACGTCAGTGACCCAGGGGGGTCAAATCCCTGGTCAACCGGGGCTAATCCACCGGCGTCTAGCCGCCGACAACGACCAGACGCGGCGGTGGCTCGCCGGAGTTGCGCCAGAGACGACGGATCGACGCGCCAAGGGCACCAGGAGGTAGCCCGTGCCCGTGCGCATCTAGGGGGACCAACGGGAGGTGCGGGGGTGACCGGGGTTCGCCGGAGTGGAGCCCGAGGCGGCGGCCGGAGCTCGAGGGTTCGCGGGACCGGCGCTGCGGTGCACGAGAGGACGAGTGGTTAGGTGCTTTGGGTTCCTAAGGTTGCGGTGAGCACGCTGGTGGGCTCGGGAGCGAGCTGCGGTGGCTGTGGCCACAGCCACGCCATGGCCGGCGACGAGATGCTTCGGTCATGGTTGGGGATCGGGGCTAGAGCTCGCGAAGGACGACGAGGAAAGGGGGAATCGGGTCAAAGGCTCACCGCGGAGCTGCAGGGATGGTTAGTGGGCTCGGGGGCGCGCCGGAGTGGCCGAATCGACGGAGAAGGGCGCCGGGGCCGAAGCTTGAAGACGATGACGATGGCGGCTGCTCGGGACCCTTCTGGTCGCGTGAGACGACGAGGAGGACGAGGGAGGACCGGCGGAGCTCGAGGGCGTGTCGGAGAGGCTTCGGGATGGCTGCGGCCGCGCGAGCGCTGGTCGGCGGCGACGGGCTCCGTTCGGTCGCGGGAGGGAGAGGGAGCAAAGGGGGATAGGGACGGAGGGAAGGAGCGAGGAGAGTGAAAGAGGGAGCCAGGGGCTGCGTGGCGTCGCGGGAGGCGACCAGGGGAGGAGGAGGCAGCCAGGCAGGGAGGAGGTGGCCGGGGCGCGTGGTCGCGCGCGCCGGGCGCGTGCCCGTCCTCCTGGCAGGGAGGAAGACGACACGGGGAGGTGGCGGTGGTGGGCTGGGCTAGGCCTCAGCCACAGTGCCGGGCCAGGTGGGCTGAGAGGTGAGCGCCAGGTAGTCCTCTGCTCTTTCTATTTCTGTTTTTATTTATCTATTTTGTTCTGTGTTGTTTTAGTTTAGTAAAATACTAAACCATTTTATAAAATCCTGAAAATAGTTATGTGGCTAGAACTAAAATATACCAAACCACATAAAATGTTCCAGTAATTATTGGACATATATTATTTATATATCAAATATATATCCAATGCAAATAGTTATTGAATTAATTCAAAGGCCCAAAATAAATGTTTCAGTCACTCCAAAAATATTGGTTTGCATTTTATTCTTGCCAATATTTTTCAAAGCTGAAAAGGAACATTTCCTTGGAAACATTTGAAGCAATTTTTTAATGTTGATCATCATCATTTTTTTTAAATGACTTCTGAGGCTCTCCAATTCCCCAATTCAAATTTAAAGAAATTTAGACATGATGCATGACTGCAATGCCACTAGTTACAAGCAAGCTCTAGGGCTGTGACAACTCACCCCCACTAAACGAGAATCTCGTCTCGAGATTCAAGCGTAGGGTAAGATGAAGGGGAAACGCAAACTAGTATAATCTTCACGATCCAGGTTGCACTTCAAATGAGCGTTGATTCAATCACCATCTTTGTCTTGTCGTCTAGCTCTGAGAACTCCAACTAGCATGACAGCAAGAGGAAAAGGACAACTCCGGAAGAATCGATCTTCTCGAAGATCAATCAACTTAGGATCAGCTCACCAAGTGAGTCATAGCAACATCTCTTGAGCTGAGACACGAAGCATACATCTGAAGAAATGGAGTGAGACAGATGACGAGGGCTCGCTAAGTAGACAACAATTCCAGACTTAAGAATGTGGTGATCGGTTGTCAACGTAGCGAGGAGTTGAGTTGCCATGATACCACAACGAGGCACCTTAGGGATGGTGACTCGTAGAAATATCCCCTTAAGTTGCAAAAAGAATTACCTTTGATTTAGAGATCATTGGAACTCTTTATACCAGCCTAAGGAAATTCTCGAGCGATCGTTTGGAGGGGGTCGGTAGAATGGCATGCTTGGATTAGAATGGATGATGTGGATTACCTTGTTAAAAACAACACAAGGAATGATTTCAGTAACTGGGGGAGAAGCTCATCAGTAGAGAGTGAGTCCACTGTTTGAAAAGTTATAGCATAATCGAGGAGACTGAGGGCAATCCAGTTAGTGCCAATGATAACACGTAGCGCTTGTGCGTGCTCTCAAGAACTTGAGCATTCCCACAATCATTAAGGTTTTACCAATATCCGTGTCAAGGATCCTGGCAACACAACTTACTACCATGATGAATACCGGTGGAAGATGCAGATGCAAAGGAAGATAACACTTTCTCAGATTTCACCCTTGGCGGGGCCAAGGAAATAAAATCTGGATGATCGACCGAGAGACATTTAGCACTCCGCTTCTAATGTTCTCCTTGATGTGCTAGTGTAACCCATTCATAGATATGGTTTGATAACTAGAACATCAAGTAAAGGTCGGACTTCGGGAGCAATAGAATCCATAAGGAACAGTTACGGAGGTAAATCCTACGAAATCCTTATGGGGAGGTGGCCAACTTCCTCAAACAAGATACTACAATAATAGGTCTTCCGGCTGGGTGTGTTGGCCACGACATCCACTTTACCGGTTATCGAGGGACCAATATTATAGTTCTTGGGAAATGTTCCAACCATCATATCTGCCTGAGACTCAGATCTGGTTGGTGTCAGGATATTCTAGACTCATCGAGTCTAGGAAGAAAAATGAAAGTTTGCAACACAAATCAACAAAATGACGTTGCGAGATTCTCGGGAAATGAACTACGATAGCAAGCTCCAAAACATGAGCTAGTTCTGCTACACATGTGTGAACACGCTGCCTCAGACAAACATGATCACATGGTAGTCTTACAATAAAACACTACCGAGTTCTGGTAGGGAACCATCATCGGGGATATCAGAGTTCTTGATTAAGCCCGGGTTAGCTCTTAAAAAGAACTCCTTCTCCTAGAACAAATCAGTCAGTGGCTTGGTGTGCTACAGAATTTATATGGAACGAAGATGACCAGTCTAACACACCACAGAATACTTTGCACGTGCATGAATGACTTGGGATGATTCCAGAGGAGCAAAACAACTTTCTCGAATTCACGATGGCAACTTACATCAAATGCACGTGAATCAAAGGAAGTCACTTCTTTCATCCAAACATATACTTCATGAACGGGGCATGAAGAAAATGTTTACACAAGTTTCCAACACTAGCTTAATGTTCAACAAAATCATGGAGGAGATAAGGATGTTGTCAATGGGCTCAACAACAATTCATCTGGGTTTCCTTTTAAAAGGAATTCCATAGTTAAGTGAACAAGTGATAGCATTGGTCAGACCCAAAAGATATAGTGGTGTATGCTCGAGGGATCAACCACGAGTAAGACAACATTACGAATATCGTTGGTTCGGATTTGATTTGAGAATAGCCCATACTCAAATCAAAGTTTTGGCAAGACAATAGCTCCAGCAACTGGTCTCAAGGACCAATTGATGAAGATATCATCTTTCTTCAACGCACACTACACAAGGATATCCCTTTGGAACGAACTAAGTTAGGCAAGCTTTTATCTTCCAACTCTCCAAGTTGTTGTCTAGCTTAACCAACTAGCTCAGGAATATCCAACACAGATTCTTGGAGAAAGAGTGGTTCACAAGAAACCAACTTGATTACGAGCTCAACATCACAGTCAGGAAAACAACCCGGTAACACTTCCAAGAAGATATTTGGAAAGCCACGAACCACCGGTATGTTACTAAGCTCGAGAACAATCTCGCTTTTGAGGGCAAGACGATATGATCAATGAGTGAGAACCCCCTAAGAATGAGGTTATCGTCCACTTAACTACCAAGCAATGGAGTTGCTAGCAGTATAGATTTCACACATCACGATTCACTTGTCGGCGTTCCGGTTACAACAACACGGGAACCGAGAAATGAATAATGATGGAGAGAAGTATCACTGTGTCAAGAGTTCATAAGAGGTGGTGCAATTCTCATGACAATCCTGACATAAAGAGGGTAAGACTTCAAGGTAGAACAGAACAAAAGCTGGATTGGCATTTTGATCTACGGAATACAACTACCTTGACCCAATCCTGGATATGGATGAGGTACTGGAGTTTGTTTCTCCTAGTCATTCCGGAATAGAATGGCTTGACAGACCACAAGAGTAATAGGCATCGATGAACGAATGCACACATAATCTTGACTATCAATTGATAGACGAGGGTCAGAAGACAACTAAAGAGGGACAACTCAAAGGAACATACGATTTTCCGAGTTGTGGATGCATGGACTAGCATGTCGAACGGGTTCGACATATTTCTTCCGGATAATCCATGCGGAAAGGTAGAACTGGCAGAGTCACAACATAGAATCGAGAACTCATCAAGAGCTCTGGTTGTGATCTTTTGGTTCAAAGAACTTCTGCCATAAAGTGGTTCATAGTATTTGGAAGAAGGAAATACCACGAACTTCGAGGACTATCGCAAAGGTTACTAATATCCTAAAGGAACTAGCAACACTATGAACATGAGGTAAGTAGGGTGAATCTTGGGTTCAAAACCCAAGGAGTAGAATACCTACTACTAAGTAGCGTCACGGAATGCTTTCGAGAATAAAGGCCAGAATCATCACACTAGGACACAAATCATGGCTAGACCACTAGATGATCCCCTGAGACACCTAGGGTCATAATAATAACTCCAACATAAATGTCAAGGCAATAGAATACCTCAACTCAACAATTAGTGTGATTGAGCTGGCATAAAGGAACATCGAAACCAGGGGGAAAGAATTTTGCAAATGCATCAGACTATTTAGAAACCTGGGATGATTCGGACAGCATAACGGTTGTAAATGCTCAAAAAAGATTTGAGACATTCACAAAAATGGTGGCATAACCACTCAGAAGCACAATATCAAGGTTTCGAGATCATCAGAGACATACCAAAGTAGTAGGAACTGGACTGAGGCTTAAATCCAATAATCTTATAAGTCTACGGATAAGTAACACGTGATCCTGATAGAAAGATGAGAAGACCTAGTTCCTTAACCCCGTAGGAAAGATAAGATGACTCAGATCAGAAGGCATAAGGTATAAGGAGTAAAAAGAGCCATACGTTCCATCCCACAATCAATTCCCTTATATAACTAAAGAATTTCTAGACTCAACTTCGACCGGTTTGGCTTGGTAATCCTACAGGCAGTCAAGCTCTAATACCAACGCTGTCAGGACCCCGACTCAATGCCACATCGATCTAGCATGTAACACCTCATATCACTTTGCGGCCTCACGCACGGTATTCCCACGGGTGTCGCCTTACTTTTGCCCGGGACCGTTTGCACCTTTTGGCACACGTATATGATAGTGTCGCTAGCATCCATATGATAAGGAGCCCGGGCTGACATGGCTAGTCGTAAACCCAAAGTGGCACAGACTTACAGGGATAGGCATCCATGACCCAGCATCGAACGTGTCGGTCATCAGCGAGTGAATCCAGGCTGTAGCACTGGGCTAGCAGGACTCCGGTGAACTGGGCTGTAGCGGGCTAGCAGGACTCCGGTATTCATCGCGTGACATTTCCCCGAAGGGACAGACACAGGAACGAAGAAGGACACATGCCGGCCAGCCTAAGTGTTCCGGAGCAGTAGCAAGCTACCATGGCTCAGTGGAAACACTAGGAGACATTTCCCGGTAAGAGAGGCTACCAAGGATAAACAACTAGATTGTCAGATCCCACACATACCAAGCATTTCAATAACATACACACAATATGCTCGATATGTGCAATACAACATGGCATCACAAAATGACTCTACGACTCAAGTAGTTTATTCAATAGGCTCCGAGGAGCGAGATATTACAAACATGGGTCTCATGACCCAACAATCAGAGCATACAAGTCAAAGCACATGCGGAAACTTAACATGTCTGAGTACAGACAACTATAAATGGAAAAGGCTGAGAAGCCTGACTATCTACCAGATCCTGCCGAGGGCACAAGATCGTAGCTAAGGTAACAAGCTAAACGTCGAAGTCCAAGCGGAACTACTAGTGAGACTGAAGTCTCTCTGCAAAAACATAAAATAGGCAAACGTGAGTACAAATGTACCCAGCAAGACTTACATCAGAACTAACTACATATGCATCATTATCAACAAAGGGGATGGTGGAGTTTAACTGCAGCAAGCCAGCTTTGACTCGGTGGCTAACCTGAACTACGACTGCAAGTAACTCTCTTGAGGTGGCGCACACGAGTCCACATATTCACCATATCAATACACCACTATGGATCCGCTCCCGTCTCCCTACGAGAACGCCATCCATAGAACTCACGCTTATCTTGCGTATTTTAGAGTATCCACTTTCACTTGTCTATGAACTATGCAAGGGGTCCAAGTTTCCATATCCGAGGAATCCGGCTATTCGAATAGATGATGTTAACCCTGCAGGGGTGTACTTCTTCACACACGCTTTCGCCACTTATCGCCTTGTACACGTCATGTACCTCGGCAACCTTCAAGCGGAAGCCGGGCGAGGGAGTCGGCCACGACCTGACTAACCATACAAGTCTCTCGTCCAGGTTTATCGCCTATTCGGGTTCCATCCACAAGGAGATCCGGCCGAGGTGTCGCTCACGGCCCCAAACGATGTGAGCAGGGTTCCCAAGCCCACCTCGACGGGTGGATCTACACTTGGTACACCGTGCCACTGCGCCTAGTCTGTCCCAAGCCCACCTGTACCGGGTGCCACTTGGTAGACTACTAACACTACCTACAAACACCAGAAACTAGTTGCAACTCCTGGACAGAGATCAAGTTGATTAATAAGTCGAGAGAGCTTGGAGCGCCCGGAGCTCAATGTGTGGTAGTAACTGATCATGGATCACAAACACATAACTAAGTTCCTGAGGACGGCTGCAATGAGACAACCCACCATGTACTCCTACATGGCCTCTCACCGCTACCTTTACCAAATCGTGTTCACACACTTAGCTCACACACAGTAGGACATGTTCACACGCCTCTGATTCATCCCCGATGAATCAGACCTGACTCAACTCTAAGCAGTAGCAGGCATGACAAACAAACATGAATGAGTAGGCACAACAGGGCTCAAACAACTCCTACTCATGCTAGTGGGTTTCATCTATTTACTGTGGCAATGACAGGTCATGCAGAGGATAAGGGGTTCAGCTACCGCAGCAAGTAACAAATATGTCGTTGTTGTCCTAATGCAGTAAAAGAGAGCAGGAGCGAGAGAGTGGGATTTTATCGGAATGAACAAGGGGGTTTTGCTTGCCTGGCACTTCTGAAGATAATATAGCTCTTCATCGGTGTCATCGATCACATCGCCGGTACACGTCTATCGAGAGGGGACAATTACCGACAAACAAGGAAGAACACAATCAATGCGATGCAACAATATGATGCATGATAATGACATGGCAATATGAATGTGTTTTGGGCTAATGCATCTAGCAACAGGTTAAATGAAGTTGGTTTGAATACAAGATTCAAATTCAAACTCCATATATGATTATTCAAATGCCATTTAATTGATTTGTGCTAAACGGCAGCTATAAGTTGTTCTAACATGCATGAAAATGGTACAGATGGATTCCTTGAATTTTTCTGATAATTTTTCATATATAAATTATTTAATTTGGAGTTACGGTTGAATTTCTATGAATTTTAGAAGTTTTGGACATTTTCTGAAAATAATAAATCATTTAAGATTTATTTAAATTCCAGAAAGGAATTATTGCGTCAGCATGACCTCATGCTGACCTCAGCAGGTCAACGGGCGCCGTCCAGGTCAAACTGACCTGTGGGCCCTGCGTGTCAGTGTCTGGACTAACTAACCTAATTAAAATTAACCCTAACTAACTTGGTTAGCCGGGCGGGGCCCGCATGTCAGTGAGTCAGTGGCTTAATTAAAATTAGTTATTAACTTAACCAAAAGTTAGCAGGGGACGGGCCCACACGTCAGTGACCCAGGGGGGTCAAATCCCTGGTCAACCGGGGCTAATCCACCGGCGTCTAGCCGCCGACAACGACCAGACGCGGCGGTGGCTCGCCGGAGTTGCGCCAGAGACGACGGATCGATGCGCCAAGGGCACCAGGAGGTAGCCCGTGCCCGTGCGCATCTAGGGGGTCCAACGGGAGGTGCGGGGGTGACCGGGGTTCGCCGGAGTGGAGCCCGAGGCGGCGGCCGGAGCTCGGGGGTTCGCGGGACCGGCGCTGCGGTGCACGGGAGGACGAGTGGTTAGGTGCTTTGGGTTCCTAAGGTTGCGGTGAGCACGCTGGTGGGCTCGGGAGCGAGCTGCGGTGGCTGTGGCCACGGCCACGCCATGGCCGGCGGCGAGATGCTTCGGTCACGGTTGGGGATCGGGGCTAGAGCTCGCGAAGGACGACGAGGAAAGGGGGAATCGGGTCAAAGGCTCACCGCGGAGCTGCAGGGATGGTTAGTGGGCTCGGGGGCGCGCCGGAGTGGCCGAATCGACGGAGAAGGGCGCCGGGGCCGAAGCTTGAAGACGATGACGATGGCGGCTGCTCGGGACCCTTCTGGTCGCGTGAGACGACGAGGAGGACGAGGGAGGACCGGCGGAGCTCGAGGGCGTGTCGGAGAGGCTTCGGGATGGCTGCGGCCGCGCGAGCGCTGGTCGGCGGCGACGGGCTCCGTTCGGTCGCGGGAGGGAGAGGGAGCAGAGGGGGATAGGGACGGAGGGAAGGAGCGAGGAGAGTATAAGAGGGAGCCAGGGGCTGCGTGGCGTCGCGGGAGGCGACCAGGGGAGGAGGAGGCAGCCAGGCAGGGAGGAGGTGGCCGGGGCGCGTGGCCGCGCGTGCCGGGCGCGTGCCCGTCCTCCTGGCAGGGAGGAAGACGACACGGGGAGGTGGCGGTGGTGGGCTGGGCCAGGCCTCAGCCACAGTGCCGGGCCAGGTGGGCTGAGAGGTGAGCGCCAGGTAGTCCTCTGTTCTTTCTATTTCTGTTTTTATTTATCTATTTTGTTCTGTGTTGTTTTAGTTTAGTAAAATACTAAACCATTTTATAAAATCCTGAAAATAGTTATGTGGCTAGAACTAAAATATACCAAACCACATAAAATGTTCTAGTAATTATTGGACATATATTATTTATATATCAAATATATATCCAATGCAAATAGTTATTGAATTAATTCAAAGGCCCAAAATAAATGTTTCAGTCACTCCAAAAATATTGGTTTGCATTTTATTCTTGCCAATATTTTTCAAAGCTGAAAAGGAACATTTCCTTGGAAACATTTGAAGCAATTTTTTAATGTTGATCATCATCATTTTTTTTAAATGACTTCTGAGGCTCTCCAATTCCCCAATTCAAATTTAAAGAAATTTAGACATGATGCATGACTGCAATGCCACTAGTTACAAGCAAGCTCTAGGGCTGTGACACCAGCGTCGTCAGTCGGGGTATGTCTTCGTGATCTGTGCATCGATCTTGTGCGTCCTGCTCTACCCTCCATGCCGGATGGGTTGGTATGGTGATGTGCTTGGGCTGCTGCTTTCTCTGGACCGAACTGTGATCGCCCCGCCGCATTATTCAATGGTGGTATGGGCTCCAACGCCCTGCCATCGTGTTGAGGGAGCCACCTGCTCTTGGGGTGGCTTTTGTCTGGGCTGCTAAGGCCGTATTCTTCGGCGGCCAAGACCTCGGTCCATCTATCATTGAGCAAGTCTTGGCTTGCTTGAAGCCGCAACTGCTTCCTTCGTAGGCTCCTTGCAGTGGCTATAAGCCGGCGTTTGAAGCGCTCCAGCTCGAGAGGTTCCTTGGGCATGGTAAAATCCTCGTTGCCGAGGATCTCCTCTTCCTCGGAGGGTGGGAGATAATTGCTGTCCTCCGAGTCCCCATATGTGGTATGTTCATCAGAGCTATCTTTCCCACCTTCCCGTTCCTCCTGATTGGATTCTATCTCCACAGAGCCCTTGTTGTCCGAGGTATCGTCTTCTCTGGTGCTAGCAGTGTTTTCTCTTGGGCAATGTGATCTAGGGCGCCGGTGCCCGGGCTGCGTGCCAAGTGGTTTATTCTCGATCAGATCCTCCTTGTCATCGTAGGGAGTGCCGTGAGGTGTGTCTATCATACACACGTCATACCAGGAAGTAGTCATCCTGTGTCGAGTGGGTAGTAAGCTCTGGCCTTGCCCCTCATCGTCGTCCACACCGTCGATGTCTTCGGGGCGGGGGTCGGGCATGTTGGTTGGGTTTTCAAAAGTGGCTACGAAGTGGGTGGCGGGTGGGAAACAAAATTCTCCATCGTCCACCGAGAGTTCGAACCGAACATAGTCCGGCGACGGGTCGTCTGCGAGGGATAGGGTTTTTAGCGAGTTTAGCATGTCACCCTTGGGCGAGTGTTGGAAGACATCTGCGGCGCTGAACTTGAAGATTGATAACCGATCGATTTCGGTATATGTGGGCTCGCAGGGTTTGGAGTTCGGCGTCGGAGGCGAGTCCGAGGTTCCGTTGATGCGGATACCGTATGAAGTGGGATCTGCGTGTGGCTCCAGCGCTGTTGAATCGGTAGCCCCCGTGATGGGGTCGAGCTTACCATCTTCGGGCGACTTGACCTGCTCCGGATTTAAGGCCAGAGCTTCTATAGGAGCTATCTCCTGGATGCGGCCCGATGACAGGTTTAGGCCATGTTCATCGAGGCAACGGGGAGCGGTTGCCGCGGTCTTGAATCCGTCGAAGATCAAATCTCCCCGGATGTCCGCGACTTAATTCAAGCTTCCGAATCTGACCTGATGGCCAGAGGCATAGCTTTCGATCTGCTCCAGATGGCCAAACGAGTTGGCCCGCAGTACAAAGCCGCCAAATACGAAGATCTGTCCGAGGAGGAGGGTTTCTCCCTGGACAATGTCGTTAATGATGATCGACGGGGCCATCAAGCCTTCTGTCGACGACACAGTGGAACTCTCAATGAAAGCACCAATGTCGGTGTCAAAACCAGCGGATCTCGGGTAGGGGGTCCCGAACTGTGCGTCTAGGATTGATGGTAACAGGAGACAGGGGACACAATGTTTACCCAGGTTCGGGCCCTCTCTATGGAGGTAAAACCCTACGCCGTGCTTGATTGATATTGATGAATATGAGTGTTACAAGAGTGGATCTACCACGAGATCGTAATGGCTAAACCCTAGAAGTCTAGCCTATGTGGGTATGGTAATGAGTATATGTGGTGTCCTTTCCGGACTATCCCTTTCAGTTTATATAGATGCCGAGGGGATCTAGGGTTTACATGGAGTCGGTTACATGAGAAGGAATCTTCGGTCGCCAAGCTTGCCTTCCATGCTAAGTAGAGTCCAATCCGGACACGGTGCAGTCTTCGGCCTTCATGTCTTCACAGCCCATCAGTCCGGCCCATAGATAACAGGCCGGACGCCCGAGGACCCCTTAGTCCAGGACTCCCTCAACGATGGCCACCTATTCGGACGTGACCAACTTAGTCATGCGCGGGCTGAAAACCGCAGACGGACTCTATCAGAGCTACGTCGCGATACGGCCTGATATAGAGGCGCCGCAGACCCTCATTGCTTCACTGATGAGGTCATGGATCATGAATTCCCATAAGGGTTCAAACATGTGAATATAGAATCATACGATGGAACCACGGACCCCGCGGTGTGGATCGAAGACTTCATTCTCCACATTCATATGGCCCGCGGCGATGACCTCCACGCCATCAAATACCTCCCTTTAAAACTCAAGGGGCCAGCTCGACATTGGCTAAACAGTCTGCCTGAAAATTCTATTGGCAGCTGGGAGGACTTGGAAGAGGCCTTCCTCGATAACTTCTAAGGTACATATGTTCGACCTCCGGACGCTGATGACTTAAGCCATATAGTTCAACAGCCCGGAGAGTCCGCCAGGAAATTCTGGACTAGGTTCTTAACTAAAAAGAACCAAATCGTCGATTCTCCATATGTCGAAGCCTTAGCAGCCTTCAAACACAGCTTCCACGACGAATGGCTCGCTCGCCACCTCGGCCAAGAAAAGCCAAAATCCATGGCGGCCCACACGACACTCATGACCCGCTTTTGTGCGGGCGAGGACAGTTAGTTGGCTTGTAGCAAAAACAATGCAAGCGACACTGGCACCCCTGAAGTTAAAAATAACAAAGACAAGTCTCGACGCAACAGATACAGGCGTTGAAACAATAGTGACAACACCGAGGATACGACGGTCAATGCCGGATTCAGTGGATCTAAGTCCGGTCAGCGGAAGAAGACATTTCAAAAGAACAATTCAGGCCCATCCAGCTTGGACCGCATACTTGATCGTCCGTGCCAGATTCATGGCACCCCGGACAAACCACCCAATCATGAAAATATAGATTGCTGGGTTTTTAAACAGGCTGGCAAATTAAACGCCGAGAACATGGAAAAGGTATCTCAAAGCGAGGACGATGACGAAGAGCCCCGGCAATCGAACACAGGGGGACAGAAGAAGTTTCCCCCTCAATTCAAAATGGTGAACATGATATACGCTACCCACATCCCCAAGAGGGAGCGCAAGTGTGCACTCAGGGACATCTACGTGATAGAACCAGTCGCCCCAAAATTTAATCCATGGTTGTCATGCCCGATCGCTTTTGATCGTCGCGATCATCCGACCAGTATCTGTCACAGTGGCTCAGCCACACTGGTCCTAGACCCAATAATTGATGAGTTCCACCTCACTCGTGTCCTTATGGATGGAGGTAGCAGCCTTAATCTGCTCTATCAGGATACAACGCAAAAAATGGGCATTAACCCATCACGGACCAAGCCCACCAGGACTACCTTCAAAGGAGTCATACCAGGTGTAGAGGCCCGCTGTACGGGCTCAATCACACTAGAGGTTGTCTTCAGATCTCCGAACAACTTCCGAAGCGAGGAGTTAATCTTCGATATCATCCCCTTCCGCAGCGGCTATCACGCACTACTCGGACGAACTGCGTTTGCTCGATTCAACGCAGTACCACACTATGCTTATCTCAAGCTCAAGATGGGTGGTCCACGCGGCGTCATAATGGCCAATGGAAATACATAACGCTCCCTCCGTACAGAAGAGCACACAGCTGCCTTAGCAGCAGAAGTATAGAGCGGCCTTCTCAAGCAGAATCTTAATTCGGCTGCCGAGCCCACGGACACCGTTAAGAGGGTACGAACTACTCTGCAGCAGGAGAGCTCGGCTTGTCAGGAGCTCGACTAGAAATCCAGCCTCCATCTCAGTCTTGATCAAGTGGTGGCATTCGTGTCGCACGTACATAACTATGCACTCAAAATCCCATGGGCATCGACGGAGGCATAGCTAGCTTGTGGTCCATAGTACGGCTCAACCGACATCGGATACGCACATACTTTCACTTTTACTTGTTTCCTTTTCAGGTCTCAATCCCACAGGCCCCATCTAGCGGTCTATTCATAGGTCCTCTTGAAGGATAAACACACCAAGACGACGAGAAACGCAGACATATGGGGGACTTTTTAGGTGAGTCCGTTAACGATAACTCTACCTATTTTTCAGGACCCACATGCTGCTCTCCCTTGGTTTCGGCATGTCAAATAGCTTGTTGCTTATCGCACTACCTATATCAATGCACCTTGACATACTAATTAAATTACAATGAGAACAGTATGCAGGTGGAGCTTTAGGACCCCAGCTTTTTACCTTTGCACCTTTTCTGTTTTGTTTCTCTTTTTTCTCTCAGCTCCCCTATGGATAACCCTATCAGTTAGCACCCGTACACTTTGGTACGTTTGATGTTTGCCAGGGGCTTCATAGCACCCCACATTACGACAACAAAAGTCCGAACACTTTTTATAAGTATAGTTCGGCACCCCGAATTTAGCATTATATGCATTGGCTCCGAATCATGTCTTTGGTCAATAGTTGGGTTGCCCGGCTCCTGTGCTTGCTACCTTACATTCCGCTATATCGGCTAAGATAGTAAATGGAGAACTATTGTGATTGTGCCTTGGTTTATCCGAAGGAGCACCTTAGTAGAGAAAGCCGAAACCCGACTGTCATGATGCGGCGAGAGTCGGTCAGCTGTTCGGAGGTTACAAATCGTTGGAGTTTCTTCCGCATTACACGAAGGATTGGTACTTTCCGATCAGACGCCTATAGCACTCTAGTTCGGATACTAGGGGATGCGCCCATGTTTTCATTGTCGAACTCCTATGGCTAAGTGAGGGCGTTACAGTCGCATAGTCTGGTTGCCTGGTTCGTTGTGCTAAACAACTCCTTCAAGGACCATCTAATTGGATCAAGATTGTTTAGATTCCATCCCGAACGCCCCCGTAGTACCTACGTGGGGGCAGAATCCAACAACTGGTTAACGCTCAGAATTTCATACAACACGGTCGCACAGGAAGTAAAAATTTAAAAACATAACAAGCATTATATTGCACAATCACATTGTTTTATAATACAAGGTAGAGGGAGCTCGAATACATTCATTCAAAGATAGTGTCTTTTGCACAATGATCCGCAATAATGCGGGACCCCTCCAAGACATCGCCGAAGTATCGCTCGGGTGTGCAGTGCTCCTTGCCCTCCGGTGGCCCCTCAGTCTCTAATTTGACAGCGACTAGCTTCACCCACCAGACCGCAATAGGAGAAGGCCAGATGTGCGCCCTCGATGCAGACGGACCGCTTGACGACGTCCAGCCGAGGACAGGCACCCACCAGTCGCTTCACGAGACTGAAGTAACTGCTGGGTATAGCTTTGGCTGGCCACAACCGGATTATTAAATCCTTCATGGCCAGTTCGGCCACCCTATGCAGCTCGACCAGCTATTTTAGCTGATTGCTGAAGGGCACCAGATGTTCTGGCGCAAGATATGGCAACCAGAACAGCTTCTCCATGGAGCTCCCTTCTTCGCTCGGAAGAACTCTGCAGCATTAGCCACACTGCGTGGCAGATCAGTAAAAGCACCTGAAGAACTCTAAATCCGGGTTAGCAAACGATATTTCATCTTCACATTCTTGCTTTGCATATTGAATTCCTTACCCACCGCGATCTTCTCGGCCTCCTGGATCTCCTGGAGGGCGCCCTGGGCCTCATTCCAGGCTGCCTCCGCACTCTGACAAGCCTTGGCGAGTTCGGTCTCTTGAACCGACGCATCGTGCTTCAAGGCCTCACATTTCTTCACCGCGTCCTCAAGCTCATGTTGAACCTCGTTGACCTGGGCCTTGAGCTTCTTCCGAGAAGCCTGCTCCTTGTCAGCCTTCCCTTCGGCTTCGGCCAGGGCCTTTTTCAGGGCCTCGGTCGTCGCCTCTGTACACATCATGGCATTTCAGTCACTGCATATCATTTTACCTTCTTTTGAATACATAACAGGTTATTACTTACCTTGTTTTTCCTGGAGCTGCCTCTTCACCTGGCCCAGCTCCTCCTCGGCCTCCGCCAGTTTCTGCTTCAGTCCGGAGACTTTGGCAGTATGCAAGGCTACCGCCAATAGCGACGCCTGTGTTTACATTTCAGAAAAAATTAGTTCATTTCCTACAATAGGAGATTGATCCTGTGTCCGGCTTTTTCTTTCCGAACACCGGATAGTGTCTCAGGGGCTACTGTCTACATTGGGATTTTCTCTTTTTTGCGTCGCTTACCTCAAAACGTGTCAGCAGGCTGCTGCAGGCTTCGGTTAGTCCGCTCTTGGTGGAGTGAACCCTTTCAATTACCGTGCCCATAAGGACACAATGCTCATCCACAATGGAAGCGCCTCACAGCGCTTCCAGCAGATTGTCCGGTGCCCCTTGTTGGACAGGGATCACCGACAGAATAGGCATCCCCCTTCTTTTGAAGAAGGTTGCGTGCCGGATTCTAGAGCCGCATCCGTCTCCATAATTGAGTCCGGCTGAAGGCCAAACTGAATACGGCCCTCCCCACCAGTCTCCATGGGGATTGATTCCCCCTGGTGTCCGGCGATGGGAGTTTCGCCTTCTGGCGCCTCCTAAGCCTCTCCCCCGCCTGGAATAGTCCTTCGGGACAGCACCTCCGCATCGTCCTTGGCCTGGGGGCAGTGAGCGGCCTGGGGTGAATCGCTGGCCATCGCCTTTGAGTCGAAAGAACCTCGTGATGAGCATCACTGGGAGCTGTCGTGGGCTGGACTGTAATAGCATAACTAATTATATCAATACAACAAAGAGGAAAGACTTGGTTTATGGGCGGGTATGAGTTTTAACACTTACGATGCGACCCGAGGCTTAGTGCGGGGGTGTCTCTCTGGACTGCTGTCGACGTCCCACGCGGAGTTATCCACAAGGGAGGTCTTCCCTTTCTTGGACGTCTCCGCCTCCAGATTTGTGGAAGCCGCCCTCCTCTTCCTCCCCTCATCAGGGGAGGGTTGTTCTCATCCTCCTCCTCATCGTTGTCGTCTTCGGCGGCGGAGGAGCGGGTCTTGTCTTCGAACGCCGCGTCCGAAGCGCCCTTGCAGCGGGGGCCACTCCGGACACCCTTGGCCTTCCCTGTGACCTTTTTCTCCGGCGCCTTATAGGGCGCCGACACCAACATCTTCGCTAAACGCGGGATGATCGGTTCTTCAGGCAGCGGAGCCAGACATTGGATCCGCTTCGCCTTCTCCATCCACTCCTGAAGAAGCCATGATAATTAAAGCTTAGATATCATCCTTGAAACAAGCAAGTAAAGGATGCAGTAAAGATTTACCTTGCTGGCGGAGCGATTAACACTGTACCCGCGGTCCAAGGTTGTGGCCGGCGGTGTCTCGTTTCCCTTGAAGAGCAACTTCCAGGCGTCTTCATGGGTTGTTTCGAATAGCCTCTCTAGGGTTTGGTGCTTCTTCGTATTAAACTCCCATAGAGAGTGACTTCAGCTTTGGCATGGGAGAATTCGGCGAACTAGCATTACCTGGATTACATCGACAAGTTTGACATCCTTGTCCACCATGCTTTGAATGCGCATTTGCAGCGCTGTCAGCTCATCTGACGAACACCAGTTTGGGCTCTTCTAAACCCAGGAGGTGAGTTGCATGGGAGCTCCGGAGTTGAATTACTATAATGTAGAACCACTGTTTCTGCCATTCCTTGATAGACTCCAGGAAAGTGCCTTTTGGCCAGGAGACGTTGGCCAGCTTGCTCACCATGGCGCCTCCGCACTCCGCGTGCTGGCCATCCACCACCTTCGGCTTCACATTGAAGATTTTGAGCCACATCCCGAAGTGGGGTTGGATGCGGAGGAAGGCTTCACACACGATGATGAACGCCGAGATATTGAGAAAGGAGTTCAGGGATAGGTTGTGGAAGTCTATCCTGTAGTAGAACATCAGCCCGCGGACGAAGGGGTGGAGGTGGAGTGGAAACCCTAACCCGCGGAGGAAATGAGGGATGAATACTACCCTCTCATTGGGCTTCGGCATGGGAACGATTTGTCCCTGGGCTGGAAGGCGATGGGCGATTCCCTTCGCCAGATACGCGTCCGTCCGAAGCTCGACGACGTCCTCCTCCTTGATGGCCAGAGGCATAGCTTTCGATCTGCTCCAGATGGCCAAACGAGTTGGCCCGCAGTACAAAGCCGCCAAATACGAAGATCTGTCCGAGGAGGAGGGTTTCTCCCTGGACAACGTCGTTAATGATGATCGACGGGGCCATCAAGCCTTTTGTCGACGACACAGTGGAACTCTCAATGAAAGCGCCAATGTCGGTGTCAAAACCAGCGGATCTCGGGTAGGGGGTCCCGAACTGTGCGTCTAGGATCGATGGTAACATGAGACAGGGGACACAATGTGTACCCAGGTTCGGGCCCTCTCTATGGAGGTAAAACCCTACGCCATGCTTGATTGATATTGATGAATATGAGTGTTACAAGAGTGGATCTACCACGAGATCGTAATGGCTAAACCCTAGAAGTCTAGCCTATGTGGGTATGGTAATGAGTATATGTGGTGTCCTTTCCGGACTATCCCTTTTGGTTTATATAGATGCCGAGGGGATCTAGGGTTTACATGGAGTCGGTTACATGAGAAGGAATCTTCGGTCGCCAAGCTTGCCTTCCATGCTAAGTAGAGTCCAATCCAGACACGGTGCAGTCTTCAGCCTTCATGTCTTCACAGCCCATCAGTCCGGCCCATAGATAACAGGCCGGACGCCCGAGGACCCCTTAGTCCAGGACTCCCTCAACGACGGCCACCTATTCGGACGTGACAAACTTAGTCATGCGCGGGCTGAAAACCGCAGACGGACTCTATCAGAGCTACGTCGCGATACGGCCCGATATAGAGGCGCCGCAGACCCTCATTGCTTCACTGATGAGGTCATGGATCATGAATTCCCATAAGGGTTCAAACATGTGAATATAGAATCATACGATGGAACCACGGACCCCGCGGTGTGGATCGAAGACTTCATTCTCCACATTCATATGGCCCGCGGCGATGACCTCCACGCCATCAAATACCACCCTTTGAAACTCAAGGGGCCAGCTCGACATTGGCTAAACAGTCTGCCTGAAAATTCTATTGGCAGCTGGGAGGACTTGGAAGAGGCCTTCCTCGATAACTTCTAAGGTACATATGTTCGACCTCCGGACGCTGATGACTTAAGCCATATAGTTCAACAGCCCGGAGAGTCCGCCAGGAAATTCTGGACTAGGTTCTTAACTAAAAAGAACCAAATCGTCGATTCTCCGTATGTCGAAGCCTTAGCAGCCTTCAAACACAGCTTCCACGACGAATGGCTCGCTCGCCACCTCGGCCAAGAAAAGCCAAAATCCATGGCGGCCCTCACGGCACTCATGACCCGCTTTTGTGCGGGCGAGGACAGTTAGTTGGCTTGTAGCAAAAACAATGCAAGCGACACTGGCACCCCTGAAGTTAAAAATAACAAAGACAAGTCTCGACGCAACAGATACAGGCGTTGAAACAATAGTGACAACACCAAGGATACGGCGGTCAATGCAGGATTCAGTGGCTCTAAGTCCGGTCAGCGGAAGAAGACATTTCAAAAGAACAATTCAGGCCCATCCAGCTTGGACCGCATACTTGATCGTCCGTGCCAGATTCATGGCACCCCGGACAAACCACCCAATCATAAAAATATAGATTGCTGGGTTTTTAAACAGGCTGGCAAATTAAACGCCGAGAACATGGAAAAGGTATCTCAAAGCGAGGACGATGACGAAGAGCCCCGGCAATCGAACACAGGGGGACAGAAGAAGTTTCCCCCTCAAGTCAAAATGGTGAACATGATATACGCTACCCACATCCCCAAGAGGGAGCGCAAGTGTGCACTCAGGGACATCTACGCGATAGAACCAGTCGCCCCAAAATTTAATCCATGGTCGTCATGCCCGATCGCTTTTGATCGTCGGGATCATCCGACCAGTATCTGTCACAGTGGCTCAGCCACACTGGTCCTAGACCCAATAATTGATGAGTTCCACCTCACTCGTGTCCTTATGGATGGATGTAGCAGCCTTAATCTGCTCTATCAGGATACAACGCGAAAAATGGGCATTAACCCATCACGGACCAAGCCCACCAGGACTACCTTCAAAGGAGTCATACCAGGTGTAGAGGCCCGCTATATGGGCTCAATCACACTAGAGGTTGTCTTCAGATCTCCGGACAACTTCCGAAGCGAGGAGTTAATCTTCGATATCATCCCCTTCCGCAGCGGCTATCACGCACTGCTCGGACGAACTGCGTTTGCTCGATTCAACGCAGTACCACACTATGCTTATCTCAAGCTCAAGATGGGTGGTCCACGCGGCGTCATAATGGTCAATGGAAATACATAACGCTCCCTCCGTACAGAAGAGCACACAGCTGCCTTAGCAGCAGAAGTATAGAGCGGCCTTCTCAAGCAGAATCTTAATTCGGCTGCCGAGCCCACGGACACCGTTAAGAGGGTACGAACTACTCTGCAGCAGGAGAGCTCGGCTCGTCAGGAGCTCGACTAGAAATCCGGCCTCCATCTCAGTCCTGATCAAGTGGTGGCATTCGTGTCGCATGTACATAACTATGCACTCAAAATCCCATGGGCATCGACGGAGGCATAGCTAGCTTGTGGTCCATAGTACGGCTCAACCGACATCGGATACGCACATACTTTCACTTTTACTTGTTTCCATTTCAGGTCTCAATCCCATGGGCCCCATCTAGCGGTCTATTCATCGGTCCTCTTGAAGGATAAACACACCAAGACGACGAGAAACGCAGACATATGGGGGACTTTTTAGGTGAGTCCGTTAACGATAACTCTACCTGTTTTTCAGGACCCACATGCTGCTCTCCCTTGGTTTCGGCATGTCAAATAGCTTGTTGCTTATCGCACTACCTATATCAATGTGCCTTGACGTACTAATTAAATTACAATGAGAACAGTATGCAGGTGGAGCTTTAGGACCCCAGCTTTTTACCTTTGCACCTTTTCTGTTTTGTTTCTCTTTTTTCTCTCAGCTCCCCTATGGATAACCCTATCAGTTAGCACCCGTACACTTTGGTACGTTTGATGTTTGCCAGGGGCTTCATAGCACCCCACATTACGACAACAAAAGTCCGAACACTTTTTATAAGCGGCACCCCGAATTTAGCATTATATGCATTGGCTCCGAATCATGTCTTTGGTCAATAGTTGGGTTGCCCGGCTCCTGTGCTTGCTACCTTACATTCCGCTATATCGGCTAAGATAGTAAATGGAGAACTATTGTGATTGTGCCTTGGTTTATCCGAAGGAGCACCTTAGTAGAGAAAGCCGAAAACCGACTGTCATGATGCGGCGAGAGCCGGTCAGCTGTTCGGAGGTTACAAATCATTGGAGTTTCTTCCGCATTACACGAAGGATTGGTACTTTCCAATCAGACGCCTATAGCACTCTAGTTCGGATACTAGGGGATGCACCCATGTTTTTATTGTCGAACTCCTATGGCTAAGTGAGGGCGTTACAGTCGCATAGTCTGGTTGCCTGGTTCGTTGCGCTAAACAACTCCTTCAAGGACCATCTAATTGGATCAAGATTGTTTAGATTCCATCCCGAACGCCCCCGTAGTACCTACGTGGGGGTAGAAGCCGACAACTGGTTAACGCTCAGAATTTCATACAACACGGTCGCACAGGAAGTAAAAATTTAAAAACATAACAAGCATTATATTGCACAATCACATTGTTTTATAATACAAGGTAGAGGGAGCTCGAATACATTCATTCAAAGATAGTGTCTTTTGCACAATGATCCGCAATAATGCGGGACCCCTCCAAGACATCGCCGAAGTATCGCTCGGGTGTGCAGTGCTCCTTGCCCTCCGGCGGCCCCTCAGTCTCTAATTTGACAGCGACTAGCTTCGCCCACCAGACCGCAATAGGAGAAGGCCAGACGTGCGCCCTCGATGCAGACGGACCGCTTGACGACGTCCAGCCGAGGACAGGCACCCACCAGTCGCTTCACGAGGCTGAAGTAACTGCCGGTATAGCTTTGGCTGGCCACAACCGGATTATTAAATCCTTCATGGCCAGTTCAGCCACCCTATGCAGCTCGACCAGCTATTTTAGCTGATTGCTGAAGGGCACCGAATGTTCTGGCGCAAGATATTGCAACCAGAACAGCTTCTCCATGGAGCTCCCTTCTTCGCTCGAAAGAACTCTGCAGCAATAGCCACACTGCGTGGCAGATCAGTAAAAGCACCTGAAGAACTCTAAATCCGGGTTAGCAAATGATATTTCATCTTCACATTCTTGCTTTGCATATTGAATTCCTTACCCACCGCGATCTTCCCGGCCTCCTGGATCTCCTGGAGGGCGCCCTGGGCCTCATTCCAGGCTGCCTCCGCACTCTGACAAGCCTTGGCGAGTTTGGTCTCTTGAACCGACGCATCGTGCTCCAAGGCCTCACATTTCTTCACCGCGTCCTCAAGCTCCTGTTGAACCTCGTTGACCTGGGCCTTGAGCTTCTTCCGAGAAGCCTGCTCCTTGTCATCCTTCCCTTCGGCTTCGGCCAGGGCCTTTTTCAGGGCCTCGACCTCGGTCGTCGCCTCTGTACACATCATGGCATTTCAGTCACTGCATATCATTTTACCTTTTTTTGAATACATAACAGGTTATTACTTACCTTGTTTTTCCTGGAGCTGCCTCTTCACCTGGCCCAGCTCCTCCTCGGCCTCCGCCAGTTTCTGCTTCAGTCCGGAGACTTTGGCAGTATGTGAGGCTGCAGCCAATAGCGACGCCTGTGTTTACATTTCAGAAAAAATTAGTTCATTTCCTACAATAGGAGATTGATCCTCTGTCCGGCTTTTTCTTTCCGAACACCGGATGGTGTCTCAGGGGCTACTGTCTACATTGGGATTTTCTCTTTTTTGCGTCGCTTACCTCAAAACCTGTCTTCTGGCTGCTGCAGGCTTCGGTTAGTCCGCTCTTGGTGGAGTGAACCCTTTCAATTACCGTGCCCATAAGGACACAATGCTCATCCACAATGGAAGCGCCTCACAGGGCTTCCAGCAGATTGTCCGGTGCCCCTGGTTGGACAGGGATCACCGACAGAATAGGCATCCCCCTTCTTTTGAAGAAGGTTGCGTGCCGGATTCTAGAGCCGCATCGGTCTCCATAATTGAGTCCGGATGAAGGCCAAACTGAATACGGCCCTCCCCACCAGTCTCCATGGGGATTGATTCCCCCTGGTGTCCGGCGATGGGGGTTTCGCCTTCTGGCGCCTCCTAAGCCTCCCTCGCCTAGAATAGTCCGTCGGGACAGCACCTCCGCATCGTCCTTGGCCTTGGGGCAGTGAGCGGCCTGGGGTGAATCGCTGGCCATCGCCTTTGAGTCCAAAGAACCTCGTGATGAGCATCGCTGGGAGCTGTCGTGGGCTGGACTGTAATAGCATAACTAATTATATCAATACAACAAAGAGGAAAGACTTGGTTTATGGGCGGGTATGAGTTTTAACACTTACGATGCGACCCGAGGCTTAGTGCGGGGGTGTCTCTCCGGACTGCTGTCGACGTCCCACGCGGAGTTATCCACAAGGGAGCTCTTCCCTTTCTTGGACGTCTCCGCCTCCAGATTTGTGGAAGCCGCCCTCTTCTTCCTCCCCTCATCAGGGGAGGGTTGTTCTCATCCTCCTCCTCATTGTTGTCGTCTTCGGCGGCGGAGGAGCGGGTCTTGTCTTCGAACGCCGCGTCCGAAGCGCCCTTGCAGCGGGGGCCACTCCGGACACCCTTGGCCT
The DNA here is from genome assembly GCF_018294505.1 of Triticum aestivum. NCBI lineage: Eukaryota > Viridiplantae > Streptophyta > Magnoliopsida > Poales > Poaceae > Triticum > Triticum aestivum. Next base: position 101,041,184 of record NC_057806.1, on the reverse strand, counting down.
TCCCTGTGACCTTTTTCTCCGGCGCCTTATAGGGCGCTGGCACCAACATCTTCGCTAAACGCGGGATGACCGGTTCTTCAGGCAGCGGAGCCAGACATTGGATCCGCTTCGCCTTCTCCATCCACTCCTGAAGAAGCCATGATAATTAAAGCTTAGATGTCATCCTTGAAACAAGCAAGTAAAGGATGCAGTAAAGATTTACCTTGCTGGCGGAGCGATTAACACTGTACCCGCGGTCCAAGGTTGTGGTCGGCGGTGTCTCGTTGCCCTTGAAGAGCAACTTCCAGGCGTCTTCATGGGTTGTTTCGAATAGCCTCTCCAGGGTTTGGTGCTTATTCATATTAAACTCCCATAGAGAGTGACTTCGGCTTTGGCATGGGAGAATTCGGCGAACTAGCATTACCTGGATTACATCGACAAGTTTGACATCCTTGTCCACCATGCTTTGAATGCGCATTTGCAGGGCTGTCAGCTCGTCTGACGAACACCAGTTCGGGCTCTTCTAAAGCCAGGAGGTGAGTCGCATGGGAGCTCCGGAGTTGAATTCGGCAACCGCGGCCCAGGTGACATCGCGGGGTCCTATAATGTAGAACCACTGTTTCTGCCATTCCTTGATAGACTCCAAGAAAGTGCCTTTTGGCCAGGAGATGTTGGCCATCTTGCTCACCATGGCGCCTCCGCACTCCGCGTGCTGGCCATCCACCACCTTCTGCTTCACATTGAAGATTTTGAGCCACAGCCCGAAGTGGGGTTGGATGCGGAGGAAGGCTTCACACACGATGATGAACGCCGAGATATTGAGAAACGAGTTTAGGGATAGGTTGTGGGAGTCTATCCCGTAGTAGAACATCAGCCCGCGGACGAAAGGGTGGAGGTGGAGTGGAAACCCTAACCCGCGGAGGAAATGAGGGATGAATACTACCCTCTCGTTGGGCTTCGGCATGGGAACGATTTGTCCCTGGGCTGGAAGGCGGTGGGCGATTCCCTTCGCCAGATACCCGTCCGCCCGAAGCTCGACGACGTCCTCCTCCTTGATGGCCAGAGGCATAGCTTTCGATCTGCTCCAGATGGCCAAACGAGTTGGCCCGCAGTACAAAGCCGCCAAATACGAAGATCTGTCCGAGGAGGAGGGTTTCTCCCTGGACAACGTCGTTAATGATGATCGACGGGGCCATCGAGCCTTCTGTCGACGACACAGTGGAACTCTCAATGAAAGCACCAATGTCGGTGTCAAAACCAGCGGATCTCGGGTAGGGGGTCCCGAACTGTGCGTCTAGGATCGATGGTAACATGAGACAGGGGACACAATGTTTACCCAGGTTCGGGCCCTCTCTATGGAGGTAAAACCCTACGTCGTGCTTGATTGATATTGATGAATATGAGTGTTACAAGAGTGGATCTACCACGAGATCGTAATGGCTAAACCCTAGAAGTCTAGCCTATGTGGGTATGGTAATGAGTATATGTGGTGTCGTTTCCGGACTATCCCTTTCGGTTTATATAGATGCCGAGGGGATCTAGGGTTTACATGGAGTCGGTTACATGAGAAGGAATCTTCGGTTGCCAAGCTTGCCTTCCATGCTAAGTAGAGTCCAATCCGGACACGGTGCAGTCTTCGGCCTTCATGTCTTCACAGCCCATCAGTCTGGCCCATAGATAACAGGCCGGACGCCCGAGGACCCCTTAGTCCAGGACTCCCTCAACGACGGCCACCTATTCAGACGTGACAAACTTAGTCATGCGTGGGCTGAAAACCGCAGACGGACTCTATCAGAGTTACGTCGCGATACGGCCCTATCGGTGTACAAGAGTAGGGGTACCCTAGTATCCCGAACTTGTGCACGGGCAGTCGCAGCATCCCGCGGCAAGGCTTGCCGGGTGGCCACCAAGGTCCTCCGTGGTTCCTTTGGAGCCATTCAAGAACAAAGTGTCCAAGCCAAGAAGATAAGACCCCGGCGATAGGAGCTTGCCGGGAAGGCTAACAAAAGCATCCCAAGACCCCGGCAAGAGGAGCTTGCCGGGAAGGCCACCCAGGGCATTGCAAGGAACTTGCCGCTGCGCACCACGCGCTCCGGCAAGGCCCGGTGAGCGACAAGCTCCCGGACGCGACAAGACAACGACCGCGGCAAGGCGCTTGCCACGGCAAGCCACCTCTCCGAGCCCGCGCTCCAGCACATCCACCAACGTGTCGCTCTGGGGCCCCTCCAGGCGTACGTGGCGGAAGGCTGTGCAGCCAGGGGTGTGCGGTGGCAAACGGCGCTGACAAGATCGCCATCGTGGCAAACGGTAGCGTCCCTGGCGGTCCCTTTTCGCACTGTTTAGGCGACACAGACGGGCATTTAATGCCCTTGTCTCCTGCCGTCAGGGTTAGGTACGATACACTGTAACAGGTAGCTGTGCCTACCACAGCACCTTTCCATTTTTGCCCTTTACCTCCGTTGCCACCTGTCGGTAACCCCTTGAGCATATAAAAGGAGGCCCGTGTGCAACGTAGAGGGGGGTTCGAACACTCACGCTCGGTCTCGCTAGCTGCTGGTGTGTACTGTAGCACTCCGCGCTCCCGAGCAAGAAATCAATACAAACCACAAAGCAGGAGTAGGGTTTTACGCATCCGTGTGGCCCGAACCTGGGTAAATCGCTCGCGTGCCTCGCCTCGACCTGCTCTTTGCACGACCTCCACCCTCACCGAATCGAAAGGGACTCGGCCCGCCGGTCCCATAGATGTTCGTGGATCAGTCCCTCGACATCTTTGGCGCGCCAGGTAGGGGGCGTCGAGGTTGTGTGAACCAGATCCGGCGTTCTCGCGAGCTAGATCTTCATCATCTTCATCAACATGCCGCCGAAGAAGGTTTCGGAGGCGGCTGCTCCGTCCGTGCCGAACCCACCATCGCCGGAGCAAACGGCTGGTGGGGCGGGCGCCGGCGGAAGAACGCGCGTCGACGAGGGAGCTCACGGTGCTGCCAGGTCCAAGGACAAGGTTGCGCTGCCCATCGGCGGCGTAGCCGGCTCCCACAACGACTGGGCGCACTCCAAGACCTCGGCGTCCGTGCATGCACCGCGCCCATCTTAGGAGGTGTGGGACCGGCAGCGTCATGGTACTCACAGTACCATGCGTTCGCTAGACCAAGATCGAGCTGGGGGATCTCGGAGCGCTCAGGATCACCATGCACGTCAACTTGCTGGCGCGAGCGAGACACGGTCGCCTGGACGGGGTACTGCTCCTTCTAACGTAGTTAGAAGTCCGAGCATATCCGACTCCTCGCACCGTTCGCCACCGCCAGCCGCCACTGCAGCAGAAGCTTTGGCGCGAGCTCAGCTGCTCCTAGACTACCCTCCAGCAGCGGACAAGATCGACGACTGGAGGGCCACCATCCAGAGTCTCATCGGCTTTGCCAACGGCGACACTCCACGGCAGCCGAGCACGTCGCAGCCGCGGCAAGCCAGCCAGGCACGAGCCGGAGACGACAAGACTGGTGGGGGTGCAACTACTGTGCACTCTCCGCCCCGAAGGCCAAGATCGCCGACTCGCCGGGTCTACCTCGACAGCGACTCCACCACGTCGTCACATCCGCGAGCTCATCGCGATCAGCGCCAAGTTCTTCAAGAACGACAACAAGAAGACGCTCGTACTCGCATCGAGCGCCAAAGAGAAGCGCGACGTCAATCAGACCAGCGCGTTGGGCCCTCTGTTGACATGCATGCGCCAGGGGAACCAGGCGACCTGAACACCTCGGGATGTTGGGGGTCATACTTGAACAGTTCCTGCAGCATCGCGTTGAGCTCCAGGACTGTGAAGTTGTAGTTGAGGCCCGGCCGCAGCCTCATGATATCTGTCGCGTTCTTGAACTCCCAAGTGGGCCTCCCCCGTTCCTGCAGGGGGGCGATGCGGCGGCGAAGGAAGTCTGCGCCAACAGCGCCAACAGTAAGCCCGGCAAGCCTCAGGCGCAGGATCCTGGTAACGGCAATCTTCAGCCTGGCGTCCTCCGGGGCCATGTCGCTCCAATCGCTGCCGCGTGCTACTGGGGTTTTGCGCCGGGTGGTGAATGGCTGCGGGTTCTCCTCGTCAATCCAGCACCAATCAGCTCTCCACTCCTCCCACTTGCCGCGGAATTCTCCCTCCAGATAGGTCTCTTTCTTGCCGGACCTTGAGATCCAGGCAATTCCGCCGGATAGAGGCTCTCCTCTCTCTACTCGGGGTATGAAGAAATGGCGGAAGAGGGCTACGTTGGGAAGGACTCCGACAAAGTTTTCGCAGAGATGTGCGAAAACTGCCATTGTCAGGACGGCGTTGGGGGTGAAGTCAAGGAGGTGGAATCCATAGGTATTCATGATATCGCAGAAGAATTCAAAGAAAGGCGGGCAGAGCCCGCAGTAGAAGAACAGAGCAAAAAATGGGTATCCATTCGGGGCCTCCTTCCAAGCGACAGCGGGGAGTACCTTAGTGCGCGGATGCGCGCGCGTCTCCGCCGACCAGAACAAGTAATATTTCTCCCTCAGCTCCTTCGCGCCAAGCTTGAGGGGGAAGACGGACCGCTCCTTCCGCAGCGCCGCGAGCCGCTGCGCCTCGGTCGACTTCACGGCTTTCCCCTTGTCGGCTTTTGGAACCATGGCGGAAACAGTGGAGGAGGTCGACGGCGTTGGTGGTGTTGGTGGCGATGTGGGGGCGGAGCTCTACTCTCTCTCTCTCTCTCTCAGTTTTGGGAAGGCGAGGGAGCGGCGGAGATTTCTGAGATTAGGAACGGCAACGGGCAAGTGGGCGAACTGCCCCTACTTCCCCTGCTTATAAAGAGGGAGGGGGCGGACGTTCCGCATTTCCAAATAAAGTAACCCCCATGATCTCTCCCACGACGCTGCATTCAACGTGTGCCGTTCAGGGAGGGCGCGGTGGATACGGAGTAAGATACGGCGCAACCTAGGTTGCGCGTGCCCGTGCCCTGTTTTGGGACTGTCCCAACAGCGCTCGGCACCGTGTATGGCCCAGGCCCGGGGGCTCCTGTCGGTGTACAAGAGTAGGGGTACCCTAGTATCCTGAACTTGTGCACGGGCAGTCGCAGCATCTCGCGGCAAGGCTTGCCGGGTGGCCGCCAAGGTCCTCCGTGGTTCCTTTGGAGCCATTCAAGAACAAAGTGTCCAAGCCAAGAAGATAAGACCCCGGCGAGAGGATCTTGCCGGGAAGGCTAACAAAAGCATCCCAAGACCCCGGCAAGAGGAGCTTGCCAGGAAGGCCACCTAGGGCATTGCAAGGAACTTGCCGCTGTGCACCACGCGCTCCGGCAAGGCCCGGTGAGCGACAAGCTCCCGGACGCGACAAGACAACGACCGCGGCAAGCCACCTCTCCGAGCCCGCGCTCCAGCACATCCACCAACGTGTCGCTCTAGGGCCCCTCCAGGCGTACGTGGCGGAAGGTTGTGCAGCCAGGGGCGTGCGGTGGCAAACGGCGCTGACAAGATCGCCATCGTGGCGAACGGTAGCGTCCCTGGTGGTCCCTTTTCGCACTGTTTAGGTGACACAGACGGGCATTTAATGCCCTTGTCTCCTGCCGTCAGGGTTAGGTACGATACACTGTAACAGGTAGCTGTGCCTACCACAGCACCTTTCCATTTTTGCCCTTTACCTCCGTTGCCACCTGTCGGTAACCCCTTGAGCATATAAAAGGAGGCACGTGTGCAACGTAGAGGGGGGTTCGAACACTCACGCTCGGTCTCGCTAGCTGCTGGTGTGTACTGTAGCACTCCGCACTCCCGAGCAAGAAATCAATACAAACCACAAAGCAGGAGTAGGGTTTTACGCATCCGTGCGGCCCGAACCTGGGTAAATCGCTCACGTGCCTCGCCTCGACCTGCTCTTTGCACGACCTCCGCCCTCATCGAATCGAAAGGGACTCGGCCCGCCGGTCCCATAGGTGTTCGTGGATCAGTCCCTCGACAGGCCCGATATAGAGGCGCCGCAGACCCTCATTGCTTCACTGATGAGGTCATGGATCATGAATTCCCATAAGGATTCAAACATGTGAATATAGAATCATACGATGGAACCATGGACCCCGCGGTGTGGATCGAAGACTTCATTCTCCACATTCATATGGCCCGCGGCGATGACCTGCACGCCATCAAATACCTCCCTTTAAAACTCAAGGGGCCAGCTCGACATTGGCTAAACAGTCTGCCTGAAAATTCTATTGGCAGCTGGGAGGACTTGGAAGAGGCCTTCCTCGATAACTTCTAAGGTACATATGTTTGACCTCCGGACGCTGATGACTTAAGCCATATAGTTCAACAGCCCGGAGAGTCCGCCAGGAAATTCTGGACTAGGTTCTTAACTAAAAAGAACCAAATCGTCGATTCTCCGTATGCCGAAGCCTTAGCAGCCTTCAAACACAGCTTCCACGATGAATGGCTCGCTCGCCACCTCGGCTAAGAAAAACGGTTCAAAATTATAACCGGACAGACATGATGTCGTGTTGGAAAAAAAGCTATCAATAGATTAGATTTGTGCAAATATTATATTCTCTCTATGGTTGTGTATGGTGTACGTAACAGGTCAGGATACTATCATTGCATCCGAAGACTATCTTGGAGTTTGGAGAAAAGGGGAACCCACCTTGCAATTCCGAAGACAATCTGCATGCCGGACTCCTCGTCATTGAAAGCCAGGTTCGGGGGCTACTGAGGGAGTCCCGGACTAAGGGGTCCTCGAGCGTCCGGCCTATTGTCCTTTGGGCCAGACTGATGGGCTGTGAAGACATGAAGGCCGAAGACTGCACCGTGTCCGGATTGGACTCTACTTGGCATGGAAGGCAAGCTTGGTGATCAAAGATTCCTTCTTATGTAACCGACTCCATGTAAACCCTAGATCCCCTCGGTGTCTATATAAACCAAAGGGGATAGTCCGGAAAGGACACCACATATACTCATTACCATACCCTCATAGGCTAGACTTCTAGGATTTAGCCATTACGATCTCGTGGTAGATCCACTCTTGTAACACTCATATTCATCAATATCAATCAAGCAGGACGTAGGGTTTTACCTCCATAGAGAGGGCCCGAACCTGGGTAAACATTGTGTCCCCCATCTCCTGTTACCATCGATCCTAGACGCATAGTTCGGGACCCCCTACCCGAGATCCGCCGGTTTTGACACCAACACCCGCTGCAGGAGCAACTCCGGGCATTGTGAACATCTGGCAGAGCAAAGCTGATGACTACTCGATAGTTTAGTGTGCTATGCTTTACGGCATAGAATCAGGACTTCAAAGACATTTTGAACGTCATGGAGCATATGAGATGTTCCAGGAGTTGAAGTTAATATTTCAAGCAAATGCCCGAGTTGAGACATATGAAGTCTCCAACAAGTTCTATAGCTGCAAAATGGAGGAGAATAGTTCTGTCAGTGAACACATACTCAGAATGTCTGGGTACCATAACCACTTGACTCAGCTGGGAGTTGATCATCCTGATGATAGTGTCATTGATAGAGTTCTTCAATCACCGCCACCAAGCTATAAAGGCTTCATGATGAACTATAATATGCAAGGGATGGAAAAGACAATTCTCGAGCTCTTCGCGATGCTAAAGGCTGTAGATATAGAAATCAAGAAGGAGCATCAAGTGTTGATGGTGAACAAGACCACTAGTTTCAAGAAAAAGGGCAAAGGGAAGAAGTGGAACTTCAAGAAGAACAACAAGTCAGTTTCTGCCCAAGGGAAGAAGCCCAAGTATGGACCTAAGCCTGAAACTGAGTGCTTCTACTGCAAAGGGACTGGTCACTAGAAGCGGAACTGCCGCAAGTATTTGGCGGATAAGAAGGATGGCAAAGTGAAAGGTATATTTGATATACATGTTATTGATGTGTACCATACTAATGCTTGTAGTAGCGCCTGAGTATTTGATACTGGTTGTATTGCTCATATTTGCAACTCGAAACAGGGGCTACAGATTGAATGAAGATTGGCTAAGGATGAGGTGACAATGCGCGTGGGAAATGGTTCCAAAGTCGATGTGATCGCCGTCGGCACGCTACCTCTACATCTACCGTCGGGACTAGTTTTAGACCTAAATAATTGTTATTTGGTGCCAGCGTTGAGTATGAACATTATATCTGGATCTTGTTTAATGCGAGACGGTTATTCATTTAAATCAGAGAATAATGGTTGTTCTATTTATATGAGTAATATCTTTTATGGTCATGCACCCTTGATGAGTGGTCTATTTTTGTTGAATCTCGATTGTAGCGATACACATATTCACAATATTGAAGCCAAAAGATGCAAAGTTAATAATGATAGTGCAACTTATATGTGGCACTACCGTTTAGGTCATATTGGTGTAAAGCACATGAAGAAACTCCATGCTGATGGACTTTTGGAATCACTAGATTATGAATCACTTGATGCTTGCCAACCATGCCTCATGGGCAAGATGACTAAGATGCCGTTCTCCGGAACAATGGAGCAAGCAACTAACTTATTGGAAATAATACATACTGATGTATGCGGTCCAATGAGCGTTGAGGCTCGCGGCGGGTATCGTTATTTTCTAACCTTCACAGATGATTTGAACATATATGGGTATATCTACTTAATGAAACATAAGTCTGAAACATTTGAAATCTCAAAGAATTTCAGAGTGAAGTGGAAAACAATCGTAACAAGAAAACAAAGTTTCTACGATCTGATCGTGGAGGTGAATATTTAAGTTATGAGTTTGGTCTTCATTTGAAACAATGTGGAATAGTTTCGCAACTCACACCACGTGGAACACCACAGTGTAATTGTGTGTCCGGACATTTTAATCGTACTTTATTAGATATGGTGCAATCTATGATGTCTCTTACTGATTTACCGCTATCGTTTTGGGGTTATGCTTTAGAGATGGCTACATTCACGTTAAATAGGGCACCATCTAAATCCGTTGAGACGACACGATATGAACTGTGGTTTGGCAAGAAAACTAAGCTGTTGTTTCTTAAAGTTTGGGGCTGCGATGCTCATGTGAGAAAGCTTCAACCTGATAAGCTCGAGCCCAAATAGGAGAAATGTGTCTTCATAGGACTGTTGGGTACACCTTCTATCACAGATCCGAAGGCAAGATATTCGTTGCTAAGAATGGATCCTTTCTAGAGAAGGAGTTTCTCTCAAAAGAAGTGAGTGGGAGGAAAGTAGAACTTGATGAGGTAATTGTACCTTCTCCCGAATTGGAAAGTAGTTCGTCACAGAAATCAGTTCCAGTGATTCCTGCACCAATTAGTGAGGAAGCTAATGATGATGATCATGAAACCTCAGATCAAGTTACTACCGAACCTCATAGGTCAACCAGAGTACGGTCCACACCAGAGTGGTACGGTAACCCTGTTCTGGAGGTCATGTTACTTGACCATGACGAACCTACGAACTATGAGGAAGCGATGATGAGCCCAGATTCTGCGAAATGGCTTGAGGCCATGAAATCTGAGATGGGATCCATGTATGAGAACAAAGTGTGGACTTTGGTTGACTTGCCCGATGATCGGCAAGCCATAGAAAATAAATGGATCTTCAAGAAGAAGATTGACGCTGACAGTAATGTTACTGTCTACAAAGCTCGACTTGTTGCGAAAGGTTTTCGACAAGTTCCAGGAGTTGAGTATGATGAGATTTTATCACTCGTAGTGATGCTTAAGTCTGTCCGAATCATGTTAGCAATTGCCGCATTTTATGATTATGAAATTTGGCAAATGGATGTTAAAATTGCATTCCTTAATGGATATCTTAAATAAGAGTTGTATATGATGCAACCAAAAGGTTTTGCCGATCCTAAAGGTGCTAACAAAGTGTGCAATCTCCAGCGATCCATTTATGGACTGGTGCAAGCCACTCAGAGTTGGAATATACGCTTTGATAGTGTGATCAAAGCATATGGTTTTATACAGACTTTTGGAAAAGCCTGTATTTACAAGAAAGTGAGTGGGAGCTCTGTAGCATTTCTAATATTATATGTGGATGACGTATTGTTGATTGGAAATAGTACAAAATTTCTGTATAACATAAAAGGATACTTGAATAAGAATTTTTCAATGAAAGACCTCGGTGAAGCTGCTTATATATTGGGCATCAAGATCTATAGAGATAGATCAAGACGCTTAATTGGACTTTCACAAAGCACATACCTTCATAAAGCTTTGAAGAAGTTCAAAATGGATCAGTCAAAGAAAGGCTTCTTGCCTGTGTTACAAGGTGTGAAGTTGAGTCAGACTCAATGCCCGACCACTCCAGAAGATAGAGAGAAAATGAAGGTCAATCCCTATGCCTCAGCCATAGGTTCTATCATGCATGCAATGCTGTGTACCAGACCTGATGTGTGCCTTGCTATAAGTTTAGCAGGGAGGTACCAAAGTAATCCAGGAGTGGATCACTAGACAGCAGTCAAGAACATCTTGAAATACCTGAAAAGGACTAAGGATATGTTTCTCGTTTATGGAGGTGACAAAGAGCTCATCGTAAATGGTTACGTCGATGCAAGCTTTGACACTGATCCGGATGACTCTCAGTCACAAACTAGATACATATTTATATTGAATGGTGGAGTTGTAAGTTGGTGCAGTTCCAAGCAGAGTGTCGTGGCAGGGTCTACGTGTGAAGCGGAGTACACAGCTGCTTCAGAAGCAACGAATGAAGGATTCTAGATGAAGGAGTTCATATCTGATCTAGGTGTAATGCCTAGTGCATCGGGTCCAATGAAAATCTTTTGTGACAATACTGGAGCAATTGCCTTGGCGAAGGAATCCAGATTTCACAAGAGAACCAAACACATCAGGAGACACTTCAATTCCATCCGTGATCAAGTCAAGGAGGGAGACATAGAGATTTGCAAAATACATATGGATATGAATGTTGCAGACCCGTTGACTAAGCCTCTCTCATGAGCAAAACATGATCAGCACTAAGACTAAATGGGTGTTAGAATAATTACTATGTAATCTAGATTATTGACTCTAGTGCAAGTGGGAGGTTGAAGGAAATATGCCCTAGAGGCAATAATAAAGTTGTTATTTATATTTCCTTATATCATGATAAATGTTTATTATTCATGCTAGAATTGTATTAACCGGAAACTTAAACATGTGTGAATACATAGACAAACAAAGTGTCTCTAGTATGCCTCTACTTGACTAGCTCGTTAGTCAAGGATGGTTAAGTTTCCTGACCATAGACATGTGTTGTCATCTGATGAACGGGATCACATCATTAGAGAATGATGTGATGGACAAGACCCGTCCGTTAGCTTAGCATTATGATCGTTTAGTTTTATTGCTATTGCTTTCTTCATGACTTATATATATTCCTCTGACTATGAGATTATGCAACTCCCGAATACCGGAGGAACACCTTGTGTGCTATCAAACGTCACAACGTAACTAGATGATTATAAATATGCTCTATAGGTGTCTCCAAAGGTGTTTGTTGAGTTGGCATACATCGAGATTAGGATTTGTCACTCCGTGTATCGGAGAGGTATCTCTGGGCCCTCTCGGTAATGCACATCACTATAAGCCTTGCAAGCACTGTGACTAATGAGTTAGTAGCGGAATGATGCATTACGGAACGAGTAAAGAGACTTGTCGGTAACGAGATTGAACTAGGTACGATGATACCGACAATCGAATCTCGGGCAAGTAACATACCGATGACAAAGGGAATAACGTATGTTGTTATGCGGTTTGACCGATAAAGATCTTTGTAGAATATGTAGGGGTCAATATGAGCATCCAGGTTCCACTATTGGTTATTGACCGGAGATGTGTCTCGGTCATGTCTACATAGTTCTCGAACCTGTAGGGTCCGCACGCTTAACGTTCGATGATGATTTGTATTGTGAGTTATGTGTTTTGGTGATCGAAGTTTGTTCGGAGTCCCGGATGAGATCACGGACATGACGAGGAGTCTCGAAATGGTCGAGAGGTAAAGACTGATATATTGGAAGGTTATATACAGACATCGGAATGGTTCCGATAAGGTTCCGGGATTTTTCAGAGTACCGGGAGGCTACCGCGCCCCCCCGGGAAAGTTAATGGGCCTATTGGGCTATAGTGGAGAGAGGGAGGCTGCCACAAGAGGTGGGGAACCACCCCCCAAGCGCAAATCGAATTGGACTAGGGTTGGGGGCGTGGCCCCCCTTTCCTTCTCCCTCTCCCCTCTTTCCCCTTTCCCCTTTCCTTTAGTTGGAAGGAGGGGGCCGAATCCTACTTGGACTAGGAGTCCAAGTAGGACTCTGCCCTTGGCACCCCCCTTGGTCCGGCCACCTCCTCCTCACCCCCTTTATATACGGTGGTGGGGGGCACCCCAAAGGCACACCAAGATTTCTCTTAGCCGTGTGCGGTGCCCCCTCCACAGTTTACCACCTCAGTCATATTGTCATAGTGCTTAGGTGAAGCCCTGCGTGGATCACATCACCAACACCGTCATCACACTATCGTGCTGACAAAACTCTCCCTCGTCCTTCTACTGGATCAAGAGCTCGAGGGACGTCATCATGCTTAACGTGTGCTGAACATGGAGGTGCCATACGTTCGGTACTTGGATTGGTTGGATCGTGAAGACGTTCGACTACATCAACCGCGTTACATAACGCTTCCGCTTTCGGTCTACGAGGGTACGTGGACACACTCTCCCGTCTCGTTTCTATGCATCTCCTAGATAGATATTGCGTGATCGTAGGAATTTTTTTGAATTACTACATTCCCAACATATAGGTCATGTTGCATGCGCCCTTAAATTGGACAATATGCATTGTGCTCGCCATGGATAAACAATGTAATAATCAGCCATATGAGTAGTTTTGCAAATAAGGACATATAGAATGGTCATAAAATGAATCTCACCAATCCCCGACATCTCCCACGCCTATGGAGAATTACTCACGCATGAGTGTGGAATAACCAATAAACACAATATTAAACAAAGATAAATCATACTGATAGTATCGTAGAAGACCCGCAATAATATGAATGATCGATCCGATCTTGGTCTCTCGGAAGTAAGAATAGAGTTCCAAACCCAAGCCTTACAAATTGTTACAACTCTCTATATGGTGATGTTGCCGATCAATGAATGAAAGGGGAATGAAGATTGGAGAAGTTCGGAATGAATCTAAGTGAAGCCCTTCTATCCTCTTCAAATGTGGAATTCTCCTCCCTGGTGGCGTCTGATCATCAATGTCACCCACTTCCATTAATGCAAGCTCGTTAAGTTGAGAAGACTAGGTGAAGCCTATACGATGGAACTAACGAGTTCGTCCAAATGTGCCGAGCTAGCTCATCAACGTGCCAAGCTATGTCACCATGCACCGGGCCCATGCTAGTTGATACGTCTCAAATGTATCTATATATTTTTATTATTTCATGCCATGTTTATATCGTTTTGATATAGTTTTGAGTTTTGACACCTATTATATTATTTTTTGGACTAACCTATTAATTCAATGCCTCGTGTCAGTTGCTATTTTTTTTTGCATGTTTTTGGTTTTTCGGGTAAGTCAATTTTATCAGGCTAAAAAAGCCAGCGAAGGTTTTGTATCGAGAAGCATCCACCAGCAACGAACATAGGCCGGGGGACATCCACATTCCCCACATGCCCCTTCACGCGACCATGGGTGCATGGTGGGGCCGTGTGGGTCCCATGTGGCTCCATTTGACCGCCTCTCGGTCCATGTGCCTTTGTATACCTCTGAAACCTCCTAGGACTTTTGTGCCCTAATTTTTCCGCCGCCGCACACCTATGTTTAGTGAGGATCCAATCCGGAGGCCTTCTCCGGTACTCTGCCAGAGGGGGGATTCTTCATAGTGGCCATCTCCATCAACTTGAAGGCCATAATGATGGCCCGTGAGTAGCTTCCTTTGGACTATGGGTTCGTATCTAGATGGTTCACTCTTCCTTACTTCTCAATACAAAGATAACATGAGCTGCCATACATGAGTGTGATCCATCTAACGTAATCCGTTGGTGCGTTTGTTGGGATATGATGAATTGTCACTTTATGACCAGATTCATGCATGAATATTTTTTAGCACTATTTGGTCTCTTTGCTGCATAATTCTTATTCATATATGCTTGCTGATCTATTCTTATTTATTTTACCAAGATTGGTGTTTGATGTTATAGAGGGAGTTGTGTATGATACTTGGGTTCAATCTTGCAAGTAATCTACCACAACGACAGAAAGTGGAAAGGCTTGTATTGTAATGTATTGTATTGTATTGTTGTCACTAGGGATAAAAATATAGTTGCGTAGTTGTCCTTTGAAGCAGGGTGAATACAACATATCATCTACTTCATGTCATCATGCTTACTGCAACACTCTGTTTTTACTTAATACTTTAAGATGCATGTTGGATAGCAGTCTACTGTGGAGTATTAGCTATAGATGCAGTTGGATAATAGGCTATAGATATTGGGACGTGATGCTCATACGTTGATTATGCCATGGATAGTCATAGTTACAAAAATTGCAATTTAATTGATGCTCAACTATAATTTATTACCATACAATGCTTTCTTTGGAGAGAAACGATTAGTGAACCTACGTACCTGGTCTTTTTCTTCCTATAAAATTTCAATCTCAATCAACGGCCTTTTAATTTCTTGCCTTTACATTCTCCTCAACTTGCCATTAAGTCCAAGTCTTTTTTGTTTCCGTTGCCACTTTTATTTCCTTTGTAACTAGTAACTAGTGGTAATAAAATTCTCACTAGTCTAGTTCGGGGCCGACAAAGTTTTGTATTTGTGTGTGCAAGTGTTGATGTTTGCTTGTGTTACTAAGCTCCTATTGGTTTGATAAACCTTGAGGTCACTTGAGGGAAATTGATGCTTGCTACAAACCCTTGCACCTAGGGGGCCAACACATTCCCAGATAAGAGGATGCACTAACCAACAATGATAGTCATGGTGGGTCGGGATCGGTGCCCCTTCTAGCCAGCACCTAGTGCCCCTGACCACGTTGGACATGTGCAACCCCCTCCTCCCTGAGAGGCTCAGATATAGTGCCTCAATCCTCTCCATCTCTGGACCATTATCCGTGCCTACGCAACTCCTCTTCTATGTGTCGCCGCCCGCTCTCGGAGTGTCCTCGTCGGAGCATAACATGAGAAGCCGCACCAAATCCACTGTTCGCCCCCAACTTCCCTACCTAGAGTGGCAAGAGTGAGGCCCCAGCCTCCTCCTCCCAGCAACCTCCCCTCTCTGATGCACTCAATTGGGGATGGCGGGTGGGCGGGTTCAATACATGTGGGTGTGTAGAAGGCTAGGCGATGGTGGCACCCAAGAGAGAGAGATGTTTTTTTGGATGGGTCCTGATACGTCTCCAACGTATCTATAATTTTTTATTGTTCCATGCTCTTATATTATCATTCTTGGATGTTTTACAATCATTTTATAGCAACTTTATATCATTTTTTGGGACTAACCTATTGAAATAGTGCTCAGTGCCAGTTGCTGTTTTTTGCTTGTTTTTTACATCACAGAATATCAGTACCAAACAGAGTCCCAACGCAGTGAAACTTTTTTGAGAATTTTTAAGGACCAGAAGGAACAACATGGGCCAAATAAGTACAGAGGGGTGCCCCGAGGGGGGCACAACCCACCTAGGCGCGCCTGGGGACCTAGGCGCGCCCTGGTGGGTTTTCCCACCTCGGTGGCCTCCCGCACCGCCTCTTCGCCCTATAAATACCCAAATATTCCCGAAACCCTAGGGGAGTTGACGAAACACAATTCCAGCCGCCGCAAGTTCCAGAACCACCAGATCCAATCTAGACACCATGATGGAGGGGTTTATCATCCTCATTGGTGCTTCTCCAATGATGCGTGAGTAGTTCATTGTAGACCTACGGGTCTGTAGTCAATAGCTAGATGGATTCCTCTCTCTCTCTCTCTCTCTTGATTCTCAATATAATGGTCTCTTCGAGACCTATTTGATGTAACTCTTTTCTGCGTGTGTTTGTTGGGATCCGATGAACTTTGAGTTTATAATCAGATCTATATATCCATGAAAGTTATTTGAGTTTTGATCTCTTATACGCATGATTATTTATAGCCTCGTATTTCTTCTTCGAATCTTTGGTTTAGTTAGGCCGACTAGATCGATTTTTCTTGCCATGGGAAGAGGTGCTTCGTGATGGGTTCGGTCGCGCGGTGTTCTTTCCCAGTGACAGAAGCGGCAGCAAGAAACATATTGATCGTTTCTATTAAGGATAACAAGATGGGGTCTATTCCTACATGAATAGATCCTGTCTACATCATGTCATCATTCTTATTGCATTACTCAATTTCTCCATGAACTTAATACACTAGATGGTCGATGTGTGGAGTAATAGTAGTAGATGCAGGCAGGAGTCAGTCTACTAATCTTGGACGTGATGCCTATATATTGATCATTGCCTGGATATCATCATAATTATTTGAGGTTCTATCAATTGCCCAACAGTAATTTGTTTACCCACCGTGTGCTATTTCTTGAGAAAAGCTACTAGTGAAATCTACGGCCCTCGAGTCCATTCTTTATCATATTTGCCTTGAGATCTATTTTTATTTGTTGTTGTTTCAGATCCATTATTCGAAAAACCCAAAAATTCCTTTATGCACTTTTTTATTATTTATTTTATTTCGTGTTTTTTCAAGATCTATTTATCCAATCTATCATAATTTTATCCCGTCAACTTGACAATTTCCTACGCCGTTACGCGTAAGAGGGATTGAGAACCCCTCATAAGCGTCAGGTTGCAAGTACTTGTTCTTTGTGTGCAGGTACCGTTTACATAGTGTTGCTTGGTTCTCCTACTGGATTGATAACCTTGGTTTCATAACTAAGGGAAGTACCTACCATAGATGTACTGCATCATCCCTTCCTCTTTGGTGAAATACCAACGTAATTCAATCCACATCAGGTCCCACATGAAAGGGGGTCAAAGATGATGTGGCGGTGGTGAGTCAGTAGTCAACGCAGTAAAAACCGCTCGCGTGGCCAAAACCAGTCACAACTGAGCACCGAGGGGGGGGAGGGGGTTGATTCCTAAATCGAGTGGTAAGTTAAGGGTGTGAAACAATTGGTTTTTAAGTTGGAGTTGAATATTAATCCAGTGGTTAGTCCACGGTTGTAATGTGGACTTCTCTATAGCTAATTAGTTTGATTTATAGCAAATGAACAACTAAACTTTGCATTTAAATTAACTTCAAAAAAAATTCAAGGCATAAATTAATTTTACAATTAGATCATGGCATCCCATGGACTTTGCAATTTCAAGGTTGTCATGTTATATCAAAAAGATACTAACAAAAAAAGGTGGCCCAAGGCATGCAAAGTTGGATCATCCATGGTAAAAGAAAGTTACCATGAAAAGATATATTTTTTGCCGCAAAACAACTGTTAATTTGCCTCGGAAACTCAATTTAACAAATGCTATGTAAAACACGCTGAAATTTCCATTAGGGAAAATGTGTAAGTACAATTGATGTTAAAACATTTTTTTGATTTGGGCTATTAAAAGCAAATCAAGCATACAAAAAGGCACCTCAAGTTACAGGAAGACTAACGATAACATGGCTAAAATACTCGCTAATCATCAATGGCAACAAAGGTAGAATTGGGATGGCAAACGGATGACTAAAATGTACAACATAGCATGATAGCTTCATCCTTTTTCCTCATAAATCATGTGGCAAAATTCTTTTTTGAATCTTCATGAGAAAAAAGATAGAATTGGGATGTCAAAAACTAGGTGACTAAAATGTACAACATAAGATGTCGAGTAGATTTGTTTCTTTTGTATTGAGTGGCAGCTAGGTAAAAAGGATAACTGGTAAGTTTTAAAAACCAGAACACATGGAAAATATGGCATTATGCAGGCAAATATTGTATGCATTCATTTGAGATTGCAAATAAATTTGCCATGATTAACACACTACTGGTAAATGGTTTATAGGTGAAACCTAATGAGTGGCTGATGTCTGCTGGAACTACGTCGGTATTTCCCCAAAGAGGAAGGGATGATGCAGCACAACAACGGTAGGTATTTCCCTCAGTGATGAGACCAAGGTCATTGAACCAGTAGGAGAACCAAGCAACACTAAGTAAACAACACCTGCACACAAATAACAAATACTCGCAACCCGACGTATTAAAGGGGTTGTCAATCCCTCTCCGGTAACGGCGCCAGAGATTGGCAAACGGACGTGAGAGAGTTGTAAATATTGATAGATAGAGAGCCAAATAAAATAAAGTGTAGCAAGGAATTTTTGTATTTTTGGTTTAATAGATCTGAAAATAAAATAAATAAAATAGATCGCAAAGGCAAATATAATAAAGAAGAGACCCCGGGGCCGTAGGTTTCACTAGTGGCTTCTCTCGAGAAAAATAGCAAATGGTGGGTAAACAACTTACTATTGGGAAATTGATAGAACTTAAAATAATCATGATGATATCCAGGCAATGATCATTATATAGGCATCACGTCCAAGATTAGTAGACCGGCTCCTGCCTGCATCTACTACTATTACTCCACACATCGACCGCTATCCAGCATGCATCTAGTGTATTAAGTTCATTGAGAAATGGAGTAATGCAATAAGACCAATGACAAGATGTACACAAGATCTATTTATGTAGAAATAGACCCCATCTTGTTATCCTTAATAGAAACGATACATACGTGTCGGTTCCCAGCAGTGACGGGCATTTCACTGTACTCGCCACAGGTGGACTCCCTTCAGGATCCGCGCTTGGTGGAAAACTCTAGTGGTGGGTGCATCTTAAGGGCACACCACTATTATATTAGTGCCATGTGGTGGGCATCCCATAGCTCCCACCACAAATGTATTTGGGCAACTCGCGCTAGAATGGTTCAAAAATTCTAAAGCTATGCCATGGCAGGCCTTCTAGGCCACCAGCCAGCTCTCCCCACACACAAAGTCCTCATCACGACCACACTAAGTCGAATCCCCTTCTCCAGTGTTCGCCCCATTCATCCCATGCGGTGCGTCTTATCCCGCTGTTGTCTCTTCCCCGTCGTCGAGCCCGTTCATGCCTCTCCTGCCGGTATGTCCCAAACTCCCTCACTCTCCTCTTTCTAGGGCGCCATCGCCACTGCCTCTAGGGCTACGGGTAGGACGCTGCCGCCGCCTCTGCCATCGCTAGGGCTATGGTTAGGGCACTGCCGCCGCATTGTCGGTAGGGCTAGGGCATCGGCCACTGCCGGTAGGGTTAGGTCTCCACTGCCGCTAGCTACGGATAGGGTTAATTAGGGAGCCACCGCTAGTACAGTTATGTGGCTGCCGCGACTCTTCAAGTATGTTGCCGCCGGTAGTTGTCAACAAGTTTTAATAAAGTTGTGATCAAATGTTTTCTGTATATGGTTATGTAGGTTCTCGTGTATATATGCTTCATCTTATTAGAGTAGTACTTCTTGATACGTCTACAACGTATCCTTAATTTTTGCTTGTTCCATGCTATTATATTATCATTCTTGGATCTTTTACAATCATTTTATAGCAACTTTATATCATTGTTTGGGACTAACCTATTTACATAGTGCCCAATGCAAGTTGCTACTTTTTGCCAGTTTTTTACTTCGAAGAATATCAGTACCAAACGGAGTCCAAACGTAGCGAAACTTTTTGGAGCATTTTTTGGACCAGAAGACACAAGATGGGCCAAAGAAGTACCAGAGGGGAGGCCCGAGGTGAGCACAACCCACCAGGGCATGCCAAGGGGGGTTGTACCCCCCTCGATGACCTCCCACACCGCCTCTTCGCCCTATAAATACGCAAAAATTCCAGAAACCCTAGGGGAGTCCAGAAACACAACTCCAGCCACCGCAAGTTCCAGAACCACGAGATCCAATCTAGACACCATCACAAAGGGGTTCATCATCCTCATTGGTGCCTCTCCCATGATGCATGAGTAGTTCATCGTAGACCTACGGGTCCGTAGGCAGTAGCTAGATGGCTTCCTCTCTCTCTCTTTTGATTCTCAATATAATGGTCTCTTGGAGATCTATTTGATGTAACTCTTTTTTGCGGTGTGTTTGTTGGGATCCGAAGAACTTTGAGTTTATGATCAGATCTACATCCATGAATATTATTTGGGTCTTCTTTTGATCTCTTATATGCATGATTATTTATAGCCTCGTATTTCTTCTTCGAATCTTTAGTGTAGTTAGGCCAACTAGATCGATTTTTCTTGCCATGGGAAGAGGTGCTATGTGATGGGTTCAATCGTGCAGTGTTCTTTCCCAGTGACAGAAGGGGCAGCAAGACATGCATGTATTGTTTATATTAAGGATAACAAGATGGAGACTATTCCTACATGAATAGATCTCGTCTACATCATGTCATCATTCTTATTGCACCACTCTGTTTCTCCATGAACTTAATACACTAGATGCATGCTGGATAGCGGTCGATGTGTGGACTAAAAGTAGTAGATGTAGGCAGGAGTCGGTCTACTAATCTTGGACGTGATGCCTATATATTGATCATTGCCTTGGATATCGTCATAACTATTCGATTTTCTATCAATTGCCCAACAGTAATTTGTTTACCCACCGTGTGCTATTTCTCGAGAGAAGCCACTAGTGAAGTCTATGGCCCCTGGGTCTATTCTTTAACATATTTGCCTTGAGATCTATTTTTATTTGCTTTTGTTTTCAGATATATTATTCCAAAACCCCAAAAATACCTTGTTGCATTTTTTGTTACTTATTTTATTTAACGTTTTACCGAGATCTATTTATCCAATCTATCATAATTTTTATCCAGTCAACTTGACAATTTCTGGCACCGTTACCCATAGAGGGATTGTCCAGGTACCGTTTACATAGCGTTGCTTGGTTCTCCTACTGGATTGATAACCTTTATTTCATAACTGAGGGAAATACCTACCGTAGCTATACTGCATCAGTCCTTCCTCTTTGGGGAAATACCGACGTAGTTCAAGCGACATCAAATGGAATTTCTGGCGCCGTTGCCGGGGAGACATCATCAACACTCACGTTCCTAATCACAAATATCATCTCCTTGCAATTTACATTATTTGCCATTTACCTCTCGTTTTCATCTCCCCCACTTCACAAAAAATTGCCGTTTTATTCACCCTCTTTTTCGTTCGCCGTTTTCTCGTCAGATCTATTTTTTTTCGCAAACTTGCTTGCTTATTGTGTCACTATGGCTAGCATGACTCCTCCTCCTTTATCACCAGATTTTGAAGTTTTATACTTCAAGCAGAAACAAGGAGAAAATTTGAAAGATGCTTGGTATAGGCTAATGGAATCCTATCGCATTAGCAATGTAAAGGGGGATGCAAAGATTTTGCTTCGAGATTTTTATATAGGATTAGCTTTGCATCATAGACAACTTTTGGATTTTTCCTCTCAAGGGAACTTTAGTGAGCTTGATGCTAATACCGCTTATGAGATCCTAGAGGGGATTTTGGGAATTCCACCAACCAAAAAGGGGATTTATTTTACTCAAGAAGGGGCTCAAATTTTAGACAAGTTGAGTGATTTGCATAAAAATTTGGTTGAGTTACAAAATATAATGAACCTCTTAAATATATCAGTGGAAACCTCAATCGCATGAATACTTTGATTACTCATTGCAATAAGCGTTTGGATATTTTAGATCTCAAGATGGTCTCTTTTCCAGAAACCTTGGGAAGCGTAAAGAGCCTCCTGGGTTTGAAAAAGCCCTAACAAAAGTTGCAAAAACTAAAGATGACAATACTTGAATCTATGTGTTATGCCTAGATAGGGGAATAAAACGATAGCGCTAGTTGGGAGGCAACCCAACGAATAAATTTTATTTTTTCCTTTTCTTTCTGTTCTTGAATGTTTAGACAATTATGCTACTGTTATGATTGTGTTTTATGTGTTTTAATTAGTGTTTGTGCCAAGTGAAGCCTTTAGGATCATGTTGGGTGATAGTTGATTTGATCTTGTTGAAAACAAAAACTTTGTGTGCCAGTAGTAGAATTGTTCAAAATCACAGAAGCGTGGTAAAATTCTGAATTTTGAACACAACATTGATATACAAATTGCCTACGTTGTTATAATTTGTCAGAAGTTTTGGAGTTACAGAAGTATGTGATGTTTCCAGATTACTACAGACTATTCTATTTTTGACAAATTCTGTTTTCTTTGTGTTGTGTGCTTATTTTGATGGATCTATGGATAGTATTGAGGGTATAAGCCACGGTAAAGTTAGAATACAATAGACATAATGCAAAAATATGAATGGGTTTGCAACAGTACTTAGAGTGGTGATTTTCTTAGTTATACTAACAGATCTTACGAAGGTTTTGTTGAGTTTTGTGTGCTTGAAGTTTTCAAGTTTTGGGTGAGATCACGATGGATGAAGGAATAAGGAGTGAAAAGAGCCTAAGCTTGGGGATGCCTCATGGCACCCCAAGTTATTATTGAAGGAGAACCAAGCAACTAAGCTTGGGGATACCCCGGAAGGCATCCCCTCTTTCTTCTAACGACCATCGGTATTTTACTTGGAGCTATATTTTTATTCGTCACATATCATGAGTTTTGCTTGGAGCGTCTTGTATTATATGAGTCTTTGCTTGTTTTAATCTGTCATCTATCCTTGCTGGACACACCTATTTTATAGAGCCAAAATTATGCTATGATTTGTTAGAATTTCTCTATATGCTTCACTTAAATTTTTTGAGCTATGGAATTGCTCTAGTGCTTCACTTATATCTTTTTGAGCATGGTGTGCTTTAATATTTTTGAAGAAATGCTCTCATGCTTCACTTAGATTTATTTGAGAGTTAGTAAATTTTTGAAGAAATTCTCTCATGCTTCACTTATATTATTTTGAGAGAAGAAGAAAAAAAATTATGCTCATGTTCTTCACTTAAATTTGTTTGAGCTTGTCAAAAGAAACATATGAAACTAGTCCCAAAGTGATAGATATTCAAGAGGGATATAATAAAAACTTTCATGAAGATAATTGGACAAAATAAACTTGATTCTTTGTGATTGTTTTCAGATATGATGATAGTGATATGTGAGTCATGTTGGTGAGTAATTATGCTTTAGTAAGAATATTGGTGTTAAGGTTTGTGATTCCCTATGCAAGCGCGAAAGTCAATAGTTATGCAATGAAATTACATCCTACTTGTGGTGCATTATTCGGTGTTAGTTATGTTTAATGCTCGCCTATTTGATATTTTGTTTATTGGTTGGTTGCTTCTCAATCTATTTGCTAGCCTCCACTTATACTAAGTAGAAATACTACTTGTGCATCCAAAATCTTTAAACCCAGTTTTGCCATATGAGTCCACCATACGGCCATCCAAAATCTTTAAACCCAGAATTTTTGATGTAGAATATTGCTTTGAACCATTTAATAGTCCAAACGAACATGGTAGGTAGCATTCCACATCAACAATTCTGTTTTTAACATTTACCTACTCGAGGATGAGTAGGAATTAAGCTTGGGGTGTTGATACGTCTCCAACGTATCCATAAATTGCTTGTTCGACGTTGTTATATTATCATTCTTGGATGTTTTACAATAATTTTGTACAACTTTATATCATTTTTGGGACTAGCCTATTGACATAGTGTCCAGTGCCAGTTGTTGTTTTTTGCTCATTTTTTACTTCGCAGAATATCAGTACCAAACGGAGTCCAAACGTAGAGAAACTTTTTGGAGAATTGTTTTGGACCAAAAGGCAAAAAATGGGCCAAAGAAGTACCAGAGGGGAGGCCCGAGGTGGGCACAACCCACCAGGGTGCGCCTAGGAGCCCAGGCGCGCCCAAGTGGGTTTTGCCCACCTCGGTGACCTCCCGCACTGTCTCTTCGCCCTATAAATACCCAAATATTCCAGAAACCCTAGGGGGTCGACGAAACACAATTCCAGCTGCCGCAAGTTCCAGAACCATGAGATCCAATCTAGACACCATCACGAAGGGGTTCATCATCCTCATTGGTGCCTCTCTGATGATGCATGAGTAGTTCATCATAGACCTACGGGTCCCTAGGCAGTAGCTAGATGGATTCCTCTTTCTCTCTCTTTTGATTCTTAATATAATGGTCTCTTGGAGATCTATTTGATGTAACTCTTTTTTGCGGTGTGTTTGTTGGGATCCGATGAACTTTGAGTTTATAATCAGATCTATATCCATGAATATTATTTGAGTCTTCTTTTGATCTCTTATATGCATGATTATTTATAACCTCGTGTTTCTTATTCGAATCTTTGGTTTAGTTAGGCCAACTAGATCAATTTTTCTTGCCATGGGAAAAGGTGCTTTGTGATGGGTTTGATCGTGAAGTGTTCCTTCGAAGTGACAGAAGGGGCAGCAAGACACGCATGTATCGTTGCTATTAAGGATAACAAGATGGGGGGTATTCCTACATGAATAGATCACATCTACGTCATGTCATCATTCTTATTGCATTAATCCATTTCTCCATGAACTTAATACACAAGATGCATGCTGGATAGCGGTCGATGTGTGGAGTAATAGTAGTAGATGCAGGTAGGAGTCAGTCTACTAATCTTGGACATGATGCCTATATATTGATCATTGCCTTGGATATCATCATAACTATTCGATTTTCTATCAATTGCCCAACAGTAATTTGTTTACCCACCATGTGTTATTTCTTGAGAGAAGACACTAGTGAAATCTACAGTCTCCGGGTCTATTCTTTATCATATTTGCCTTCAGATCTATTTTTATTCGCTTTTGTTTTCAGATCTATTATTCCAAAAACCCAAAAATACCTTGTTGTATTTTTTCTTACTTATTTTTTGTGTTTTATTGAGATCTATTTATCCAATCTATCACAATTTTTATCCTCTCAACTTGACAATTTCTGGCGCCATTACCTGTAGAGGGGTTGACAACCCCTCATAAGCGTCGGGTTGCAAGTATTTGTTCTTTGTGTGCAGGTACCATTTACATAGTGTTGCTTGGTTCTCCTACTGGATTGATTACCTTGGTTTCATAACTGAGGGAAATACCTACCGTAGCTATACTGCATCATCCCTTCCTCTTTGGGGAAATACCGACGTAGTTCAAGCGACATCACTTCTCCGATTGTAAGACAAGTTTGAATATGACAAGTACATCAAATGAGTGCTTAATGGACATGTTATACATTATTTTCAGGGATCCAAAAATGAGTGCCAATGTTTTCCCGAAATATTGATTAATTTCCGTTTCGCCAAATTTCTGGCATTCAGTAGGTTCATTTTTTAGCAAAGGTCATGCCCAATTTTTCCGGCCGTTTTCACCCTTTGTTAATAATAATTAGTGCATCATATGACTAGTAGGGATCATGGTGGTTCCAACGTGCTAAATTTGCAAAATTAGTTGTGCGGACAGCTTGGAAACTGCGAAGGAATTCGGGATGTTTTTGAATGAGGGGTTCCAAAAATCATGGTAATGGTCTTTAACTTTATCATACAATTATAACCATTTTAAGTCATTTACTTTCATTACCACTAATTTGGTTGCTATTTTACTTTACTATTGCATAGTGTGTCCCATGCAACGTAAGGGTGAAATTTAAAAGTGCAATAGGTGATACTTTGCTCTTCAAGGATGATAAGGGACGGTCATTTCAAGATGAAGTGAAGAAAGAAAAGCATAAAACCATCATCTGCGGTGATGGTTGGATGAAGTTCATTTCATAAAATAAGCTGATTGGGGGAGAGTACATAGCATTTTAGAAGGATGGGTCAACACGTCAAGGATTATCTATTTCTGCAGCCAAGATTATGAGGATGAAAAAGATGATGTGGATGATGAGGATAGTGAGGATGGTGATGATGATGAGGATAGTCATGATGATGAGGATGATGACGATAGTCATTGATGTATACTACACAACCTTCTTCTTGTAGACGTTGTTGGGCCTCCAAGTGCAGAGGTTTGTAGGACAGTAGCAAATTTCCCTCAAGTGGATGACCTAAGGTTTATCAATCTGTGGGAGGCGTAGGATGAATATGGTCTCTCTCAAACAACCCCGCAACCAAATAACAAAGAGTCTCTTGTGTCCCCAACACACCCAATACAATGGTAAATTGTATAGGTGCACTAGTTCGGCGAAGAGATGGTGATACAAGTGCTATATGGATAGTAGATATAGGTTTTTGTAATCTGAAAATATAAAAACAGCAAGGTAACTAATGATAAAAGTGAGCACAAACGGTATTGCAATGCTAGGAAACAAGGCCTAGGGTTCATACTTTCACTAGTGCAGGTTCTCTCAATAATAATAACATAATTGGATCATATAACTATCCCTCAACATGCAACAAAGAGTCACTCCAAAGTCACTAATAGCAGAGAACAAACGAAGAGATTACTGTAGGGTACGAAACCACCTCAAAGTTATCCTTTCTGATCGATCTATTCAAGAGTCAGTAGTAAAATAACATGAAACTATTCTTTCCGTTCGATCTAACATAGAGTTCGTACTAGAATAACACCATAAGACACAAATCAACCAAAAACCCTAATGTCACATAGATACTCCAATGTCACCTCAAGTATCCGTGGGTATGATTATACGATATGCATCACACAATCTCAGATTCATCTATTCAACTAACACAAAGAACTTCAAAGAGTGCCCCAAAGTTTATACCGGAGGGACCAGACAAAAACATGTGCCAACCCCTATGTATAAGTTCACATGGTTACGAAACTCGCAAGTTGATCACCAAAACATACATCAAGTGGATCACATGATATCCCGTTGTCACCAGAGATAAGCACGTGCAAGACATACATCAAGTGTTCTCAAATCCTTAAAGACTCAATCCGATAAGATAACTTCAAAGGGAAAACTCAATTCATCACAAGAGAGTAGAGGGGGAGAAACATCATAAAATCCAAATATAATAGCAAAGCTCGCGATACATCAAGATCATACCACCTCAAGACCATGAGAGAGAGAGAGAGAGAACAAACACATAGCTACTGGTACATACCCTCAGCCCCGAGGGTGAACTACTCCCTCCTCATCATGGAGAGCGCCGGGATGATGAAGATGGCCACCGGAGACGGATTCCCCCCTCCGGCGGGGTGCTGGAACGGGTCTAGATTGGTTTTCGATGGCTACGAAGGCTTCTTGCGGCGGAACTCCCGATCTATTCTGTTCCCCGATGTTTTTAGGGTATATGGATATATATAGGAGGAAGAAGTACGTCGGTGGAGCGATGAGGGGCCCACAAGGGTTGAGGGAGCGCCCAGGGGGTGGGCGTGCCCCCCTGCCTTGTTGATGGCCTGACGTATACTCCAAGTCTCTTGGATTGCTTCCGTTCCAAAAATAACTCTCCCGAAGGATTCATTCCGTTTGGACTCTGTTTGATATTCCTTTTCTTCGAAACACTAAAATAGGCAAGAAAACAGCAATTTGGGCTGGGCTCCGGTTAATAGGTTAGTCCCAAAAATAATATAAAAGTATATAATAAAGCCCATAAACATCCAAAACAGATAATATAATAGCATGGAACAATCAAAAATTATAGATACGTTGGAGACGTATCAACATCCCCAAGCTTAATTCCTGCTCGTCCTCAAGTAGGTAAATGATAAAAACAGAATTTTTGATGTGGAATGCTACCTAACATATTTATCGATGTAATTCTCTTTATTGTGGCAAGAATATTCAGATCCATAGGATTCAAGACAAAAGTTTAATATTGACATAAAAATAATAATACTTCAAGCATACTAATAAAGTAATCATGTCTTCTCAAAATAACATGGCCAAAGAAAGCTATCCCTACAAAATCATATTGTCTGGCTATGCTCTATCTTCATCACACAAAATATTAAATCATGCACAACCCCGATGACAAGCCAAGCAATTGTTTCATAATTTTGACGTTCTCAAACTTTTTCAATCTTCACGCAATACATGAGCGTGAGCCATGGACATAGCACTATAGGTGGAATAGAATGGTGGTTGTGGAGAAGACAAAAAGGAGAAGATAGTCTCACATCAACTAGGCGTATCAACGGGCTATGGAGATGCTCATCAATAGATATCAATGTGAGTGAGTATGGATTGCCCTGCAACGGATGCACTAGAGCTATAAGTGTATGAAAGCTCAACAAAAGAACTAAGTGGGTGTGCATCCAACTTGCTTGGTCATGAAGACCTAGGGCAATTTTGAGGAAGCCCATCATTGGAATATACAAGCCAAGTTCTCTAATGAAAGATTCCCACTAGTATATGAAAGTGACAACATAGGAGACTCTCTATCATGAAGATCATGGTGCTACTTTGAAGCACAAGTGTGGTAAAAGGATAGTAGCATTGCCCCTTCTCTCTTTTTCTCTCATTTTTTATTTTTTATTTGGGCCTTTCTATTTTTTTGCCTCCTTTTTTTTCTCTTTTTTCGTCCGGAGTCTCATCCCGACTTGTGGGGGAATCATAGTCTCCATCATCCTTTCCTCACTGGGACAATGCTCTAATAATGAAGATCATCACACTTTTATTTACTTACAACTCAAGAATTACAACTCGATACTTAGAACAAAATATGAATCTATATGAATGCCTCCGGCGGTGTACCGGGATGTGCAATGACTCATGAATGACATGTATGAAAGAATTATGAATGGTGGCTTTGCCAGAAATACGATGTCAACTACATGATCATGCAAAGCAATATGACAATGATGGAGCGTGTCATAATAAACGGAACGGTGGAAAGTTGCATGGCAATATATTTCGGAATAGCTATGGAAATGCCATAATAGGTAGGTATGGTGGCTGTTTTGAGGAAGGTATATGGTGGGTTTATGGTACCAGCGAAAGTTGGGCGGTACTAGAGAGGCTAGCAATGGTGGAAGGGTGAGAGTGCGTATAATCCATGGACTCAACATTAGTCATAAAGAACTCACATACTTATTGCAAAAATCTATTAGTCATTGAAACAAAGTAATACGCGCATGCTCCTAGGGGGATAGATTGGTAGGAAAAGACCATCGCTCGTCCCCGACCGCCACTCATAAGGAAGGCAATCAATAAATAAATCATGCTCTGACTTCATCACATAATGGTTCACCATACGTGCATGCTACGGGAATCACAAACATCAACACAAGTATTTCTCAAATTCACAACTACTCAACTAGCATGACTCTAATATCACCATCTCCATATCTCAAAACAATTATCAAGTATCAAACTTCTCATAGCATTCAATGCACTTATATGAAAGTTTTTATTATTGCCATGTTGTTCTAAAGGACTCTAAAAATAATATAAGTGAAACATGAGAGTTCATCTATTTCTTCAAAATAAAACCACCATCGTGCTCTAAAAAGATATAAGTGAAGCACTAGATCAAATGACAAACTACTCCAAAAGATATAAGTGAAGCACTATAGCAAATGACAAACTACTCCGAAAGATATAAGTGAAGATCAATGAGTAGCCGAGTAATTATGCAACTATGTGAAGACTCTATAACATTTAGTAATTTCAGATGTTGGTATTTTATTCAAACAGCAAGCAAAACAAAAGAAAATAAAATGACGCTCCAAGCAAAACACATACATGTGGCGAATAAAAATATAGCTCCAAGTAAAGTTACCGATGAACGAAGACGAAAGAGGGGATGCCTTCCGGGGCATCCCCAAGCTTAGACTTATTGGTGTCCTTGTATTTTACCTTGGGGTGCCTTGGTCATCCCCAAGCTTAGTCTCTTTCCACTCCTTATTCCGTAGTCTATCGAATCTTTACCCAAAACTTGAAAACTTTACAACACAAAACTTAACATAAAACTCGTAAGCTCCGTTAGTATAAGAAAATAAATCACCACTTAGGTACTGTTGTGCACTCATTCTAAATTCATATTGGTGTAATATCCACTGTATTCCAACTTCTCTATGGTTCGTACCCTCCGATACTACTCATAGATTCATCAAAATAAGCAAACAACACATAGAGAACAGAATCTGTCAAAAACAGAACAGTCTGTAGTAATCTGTAGGTTTCGAATACTTCTGTAAGTCCAAAAATACTGAGAAATTAGGAAGTCCTAGTAAATTTGTTTATTAATCTACTGCAAGTGGAATTGGTATTTTATCGCTCTCTGGTAGAAAATGAAAATTATTCTCGTGAGCTCATACTTTCTTATTTTACAGCAAGATCAAATAACAATCACCCAAGAAGATCCTAAAGGCTTTACTTGGCACAAACACTAACTAAAACATAAAAAACACAATCATAACAGAGGATATATGATTAATTTATTACTAAAAAGAACAAAAATCAAGGAGCTAAAATAAAATTGGGTTGCCTCCCAACAAGCGCTATCGTTTAACGCCCCTAGCTAGGAATCATGATTTCAATGATGCTCACATAAAAGATAACAATTGAAACATAAAGAGGGCATCATGAATAATATTACTACCAAATTTTAGTATAAACCACTTCATATGCATAGGGATTTTGTGAGCAAACAACTTATAGGAACACTAATCAACTAGCATAGGAAGGCAAAACAAGCATAACTTCAAAACTTTAAGCACATAGAGAGGAAACTTGATATTATTAAAATTCCTACAAGCATATATTCCTCCCTCATAATAATTTCCAGTATCATCATGAATGAATTCAACAATATAACCAGCACCTAAAGCATTCTTTTCATGATCTAAAAGCATAGAAAATTTACTACTCTCTACATAAGCAAAATTCTTCTCAATCGGAATAGTGGGAGTATCATAAGAGACTCGAATACTATAAATTGTTTCCACATTAAAAGAGTAATATTCAAAAAAAGAGTAACCATAATCATGACAAGTTTTATGAATATAATCATCACTACTTTTTATAGCATATGTATCTTCACAATAATTATCATAAGTAGCAACTTTGTTCTCATCATAATCGATTGAAACCTCTTCCAAGATAGTGGAATCATCACTAAATAAAGTCATGACCTCTCCAAATACACTTTCATAATTATCATAATAAGATTCAACATCCTCCAAAATAGTGGGATAATTACTTCCTAAAGTTGACACTCTTCCAAGCCTACTTTCATCAATATAATGATCATAAGTAGGAGGCATGCTATCATCATTATAAATTTGCATATCAAAACTTGGGAGACTAAAAGTATCATCTGCATTAAACGTAGCATCCCCAAGCTTGGGACAAACATTAATTACGGCAAATATATTCTCAAAAACATCATCTTCATCAAACATAGCATCCCCAAACTTGGGCCTTTCATACCATAAGCATAAACACTCTCATCATTAATAGTATGGATAGCACCAATAGTATAGCAATTATCATCATCACAATGAGAAATAGGAGCAACATCATTTGGGAGGGATACCTTTCTACCTTTGCTTCTCCGTCTTTTCTTTTTCTTCTTCACATCATGTGTGGGTTTAACCCTCTTTTTTGAGCTCCTTATTAATGAGATTGGTTGAATAGAAGGCTCCTCCTCATTACCTGATTCATCATAAGAAATAAAAGGAGGATATTGGGAAGTCTATTCCCTTTCATTAGTATTCTCTTCATCTTATATTTGTTTTCTTTTCTTTATGTAATTGGCAATATAAGGATTTTCAATGCAATTCACCGCACAATACATATAAATTTCTTCTAGATCAATATCGAGGAATTTCTCAAGGTTATATTCTGGAATACGCTTAGTTTGACGTTTCATTTCTTCATAACCCAAGAGCAAACTAAGTTCACTATGATGTGCAAGGGAAATCAAGTCATCACAATTTTTGGACACGATTCGATCATGAAACAATTTGCATTTGATATTCAAATAACCATGTTCATTGCAAAGTTCACAAGTATGGCTAAAATATTTTAAATTTTCAGCACTAACATCTAGCCTCTCTTGCAACCTATAAGTGCATCTAGTGCCCCTTAGTGATTTTGGTGCATTGAAAACTTATAGGTTAAGGGACTAATGCATTTGTGAGTGTACACAGGTCTATAAGTCTATGAGGAGTTTGATATTTACAAATAAAGTCAATCCCTAAAAATGAAGTTCTTCGTCTGAAGACTTTGTATTTCTGAAGACTTTTTGAAGACTTTGAAAGTGAAGAAATTGGTGTAATCCTGAAGACTTGGTATTCGTTCAAGGAACATGAAGCGTGAAGACTTTTGTTTTCGTAGTTTCATTTTCTCTTTCTTTAGTCATAGGAAACATCGTACTGTTAAAGGGGGTCGAGGAAATACTAAGGAAAAATTTCTAAGTGATGCTCAACTCAAATACTACACCTACCAATCCCTTCGAGTGAAGCCATTGGAAATCTCATACAGCTCAATCAATTTCTTCAGTGACAGCGACGAAGTTCTTCTCGTCTCTGAGGAATTTGTTTTGACTGAGGAGTTAGGAATTCGCCAGTGTGGATTGCCTACACAGTGAGGAACATGATAGCCCTGAGGAATTTGATACTCAAAATTCTGACCGTTGTTGTGCTATGTGCCAGCTGTCCCAAAATATCTACCCACCTAACGGTCATATCATTGAAGGGCATTTATGTCTTACCATGTTGGGCTGCTCCCTAGGCTATAAATAGCCCCCCTACAACCACTAGCTGGTTGGCTACGCCAAGAGAAACTGACACTTATCATTTGAGAGCATCCCATCCTCCGAGGACTTTGAGTGAAAATCATCAAGTGAGGAAAACCCAAACCCAAACACCTACAAACCCCAAGTGATTGAGCATCACTGAAGAGATTGATCCTGCGCGGATCCGACGCTTGTTACCTTTGAAGACTGTGCATCTTCCAGACGGTTAGGCATTATGGTCTAGAGCATCCAAGAGGAAATTGTGGATCGCCGAGTGACCGAGTCTGTGAAGGTTTGGAAGTCACCTGAAGACTTACCACGAGTGATTGGGCGAGGTCCGTGTGACCTTAGCTCAAGGGGAATACGGTGAGTACTGAGTGTTCTGGACTGCGTATTCAGAATTGGGTGTCTGGGACTGTGTGTCCTCAGGTTTAAATACCTAGCCGCCCTAACCAGACGTACAACCATCACGGCAGTTGGAACTGGTGTACCAAATCATTATCTTCACCAAGCTACCTGGTTCCATTTCCTCAACCCTTTCATTTCCTCATTTCTATGTTATGAGCTTGTTCATATCTGTTTGAAGACTTTGACTATAGACTTTCTCAATTTCCTCAGTTCAATTTCTTCAGTCTGTTTGTCTTCATCCTGTGTTATCCCGTGTTTACGCTTTCTGTACTTTGTGCTTGTTTTTCATTTCATCATGAAGACCATGCTCATGTTCTGTTATGTTTACTTCTGAGTACTTATTCTGCTGCAAGTAGTTCTTCACTCAGGAATTTCCTCACCCTAAAATTCCTCAGTGAATAATTCATAAAAATCGCCTATTCACTCCCCTCTAGTCGATATAACGCACTTTCAATTGGTATCAGAGCAAGGTACTCCCTTGTTTTGTGTGATTTTTGTTTAACCGCCTAGAGTTTTAGTTATGTCGACCGCAGGTATGATCAAGGTTTTTGCTGGGTGTCCTACCTTCGATGGGACGGACTACCCCTACTGGAAGAATAAGATGTGCATGCATCTTGAGGCAATTGATAACGATCTCTGGTACGTTCTGGAGAATGGTGTTCCCTTTGTCACTCCCACCATCAATTATACTACTGTGAAGAGATTCAAGCAACTCGACTCTCAAGCGAAGAATATCATATGTGGCCATCTAAGCAAAGGGCAGTATGGCAGAGTGAGTGCTTTGGAGACAGCTAAGCTTATCTGGGACAGGCTATCCAAGGTCAATGAGGGAGTCTCAACACAGCGTGACTCTCGAGTTGACGTTCTATGAAATCTCTTCAACCTCTTCAAAAGACTCGACAATGAAAATGTTCAGCAGACCTTCGATCGCCTCACTGACATCTCAAATGAGCTTCAAGCACTTGGTGCCGCTGATATCACCGACCATGAGGTGGTGAAGAAATTGCTGAGATCGCTTGATTCCTCATTTGATACCTTGGCATTGATGATACAAGAACATGGAGACTACAAGTCACTTGATCCCGCTGATATCCTCGAGAGACTAAACACTCATGAGTTCCAGCTTGCTGAGAAGAGAGATCTCTATGGACCAAGCTATGGTAGATCACATGCTCTGAAGGCCAAGGCAGTGTCTGAATCTGATGGTGAAGATTCTGACAGCAGCCTTGGTGACCATGAAGAACTGAGCCAGGAGCTAGCTATGCTCGTTAGGAAGTTCCAAAAGTTCTCAAGACATGGTCTCTTTGGTAAATCCTCAAGAAGTGGTGACTTGAGAACAGATTCCTCATCCCATGATTACAAGAGGAAACTCTACCACAAATGCAAGAAGCCTGGACACTACATTCAAGATTGTCCTTAGTGGGAAAAGGGATCAAAGAAGAAGAAGTACAAGGATTACAGTTATGATGATTCAAAGAAGAAGAAGAAATCTTCAAAGTCCTCGTCATCAAAACCTTCAAGGTCCTCATCTCACAAGAAGAGCAGCTCCGAGAAGGCTCGGGCGTTCATTGGCAAGGAAATTGACTTTGAGGAATCAGACTCTGGTGTGGCAAGCCTAGCCCTCACTGCCACATTCGTCAGCAAGTCCATCTTCAACTCTGAAGAAAAGGACCTCCCCAACACTACTAATGACGGCGATGAGGACTACGCTCCCACCTATTGCTTCATGGCAAAAGGCTCAAAGGTACTCAAATATCCCTCCTCTGAATCTAGTGAGGATAAATCTGATGAAAACCTCAAACCCAGCTATTCTAAACTTGCTAAGATTGCTATGAAACTACAGAAGGCTCTTGAAAAGGTTCAAAACATGCTAGATAAAAGCGATGATATGTTGGCGAGGAAATGGATCGCACTAAAATTTTGACTGAAAATCTTCAGAGATTTAGTCCAAGTTTGACAATCTTCAAGGTCATCATAAGACTCTCCTATCTGATCATGAGAAGCTTTCTTATGAATTTCTTCAAAGAAAGCAAGATCTTGAGCAGTTAAGAGTGAGTTATGAAGATCTTTAGAAGGAGCATGATTCATTACTTGCTCAACAGATCAGCGCTACTCAGGATGAATTTGTTTCTCCATGTTTGAAGTGCATTGAACATGAAACTGCTAATTCTTCACCTGAATGCTCAAATACTTCCATTGCTGCAAATTCTTCAACTGCCTCTGCTATCACTAATTCCTCATCGGAGGACATTGCTAGTATCACTGATGATGCAGGGCTGAAGGAATTGTATATGACAGGCATGTAGAAAAGCCTCAAAGGACATCAGGCTATTTGTGACGTGCTTAAAAAGCAGGTCCTCAATAGGAACCATAGGAAAGAGGGTATTGCCTTTGAGAGGAAACTCAATGCTGATGGGACCTACTGGAAACCTAAGCAGTATCCCAAAACCTCATGGGTTGCTTCAAAGGGACCTTCAGTGGATCCATCTACTCTATCTGGCTTTACATGTGAATCTTCATATTCTTCTGGTGAGTCATTTGACTCCAATTATAAACTGTTCAAAACACAGAATGGTGAAGTATTTGCTAGATATGTTGGCACTAACTGCAGGAAGGGTCCTCCTATGAAGAAAATCTGGGTTCCCAAAAGGTGCCTTGAAAATCTTCAGGTGAATGTCATCATGACACCACCTGTGAAGAATAGGAACCCCAGATCAAATTCTTCCTATGGACCAAATTCTTCATATGGATCCAAGTCCTCATACGGACCAAACTTCTCACATGGATCAAATTCCTCAAAAGGATCAAAGTCCTCATATGAACATCATCGTGATAACCCGTCTGTTTTGCAGGGAAGATCTAAGGATTATGGACATGTGCATTATTCTTCAAATCATTATGTTCATAAGTCCTCAAAGAATTTCTCTACTTACTCTTATGCTTACCCTAACCCCTCTTATGTGGAACGAAGTGGATTGGTATCTATGCCACCTTTCTCTTATGGAGCTCGCAGAATGATGAACTCTTTGCCACCCCTTCAGATGTGGGTGGTGAAGAAAAAGAACTAACCTCTTATGCAGGATCAGGTCTCCAAACGAACTTAATCGTCTGAAGAATTTGCTGGAGACCTGAATGTGCTTGAAAGGACGCAAGCTAATCATGAAGAAATGAATTTTTATTTCTCACGTCCTCATACTGCTTTATCTGTTCTAGTGGTTGATGAAATTGATCTGATGACATTGATACCATATTCTTCACTACTGAAGTATATGAGTTCGTAAGTTGCACTAATTCATCCGCATGATGATCAACCCAAAGCCACTGAGTGGGTCCTCGATAGTGGATGTACAAATCACATGACTGGTGACAGGAGCTTATTGATGGACTCTGCTTTATCTCCGTCACATCTTAAGTATATCACCTACGCTGACAAAGGCAAAAGCAAGGTATTGGGTCTAGGTAAGGTTGCAATCTCAAAGGATCATCACATGGACAAAGTCATGCTTGTCGAGTCCTTAGGGTTCAACCTCATGTCTGTCTCAATGCTTTGTGATCTTGATATGGTTGTTGTCTTTGGCAAGTATCGTTGTGTTGTGATCATGGAAGCTGACAATTCCAAAGTCTTTGAAGGATTTGGGAGTGGAGATTTGTATATTGTTGATTTCTCTACAGGACCACAACATGCTACATGTCTACTTGCAAAAGCTTCAGAAGGCTGGCTACGGCATCGTCGACTTGGTCATGCTGGCATGAGGAATTTGCACACGCTCGCGAAGAAGAAGCATGTCATTGGCATTGAAAATGTCAAATTCCTCAAGGATCACTTGTGTGGAGCATGTGAAGCTGGAAAGATGACCAAGGCCAAGCATCCAGTAAAGACTATCATGATTACTTCTCGACCATTTGAATTACTTCACATGGATCTCTTCGGCCCTACTCACTATGCCACATTTACTAATGATGCATCCTTATATGGCTTTGTTATTGTTGATGATTATTATCGATATACATGGGTCCATGTCATCACTTACAAAACTGAAGTGCAGGAAGTTTTCAAACGATTTTCATCGGGGGCTTCAACCAACTTTGGTGTGAAGATCAAGCACATCAGAAGTGATAATGGAACTGAGTTCAAGAACACTGGTCTTGATGACTATCTAGAAGAACTCGGTATTACTCATGAGTTATCAGCTCCTTATACTCCTCAGCAAAATGGCATCGTGGAGCGCAAGAACAGGACTCTTGTTGAGATGGCCCGCACTATGCTTGATGAGTACAAGACACCTCCTCGCTTTTGGCCTGAGGCAATCGATACTGCGTGCCACATCATCAACAGGGTATATCTTCACAAATTCTTCAACTCCTTACTGACAAGAAACCCAATGTGAGTTATTTCAAAGTCCTCGGTGCTAAATGTTGGATTAGAGATCCTCATCACAGTTCTAAATTTGCACCAAAAGCACATGAAGGTTTTATGCTCGATTATGGTAAGGACTCGCACACCTACAGAGTCTTCAACAGCTTTCACCACAAGGTTGTTGAAACTGTAGATGTGTGGTTCGATGAAACTAATGGCTCGCAAAGAGAGCACCTACCTCCTGTGACAAATGAAATACCTCTTGAGGAATCTATCAAGTTCAAGGCTACTGAGGGTGTCATTCCTACTGAAGAATCTGCTGAAGAAGTCATTCCAGAACATGAAGAATGTCATGCTGATGCACCTGCGGAAAATGGTGCTGAAGAAAATGCTGATCAAATTCCTCAACGTCAACCTGCTCATCCTCGCGTTGCAAATGAAGTGCAAATTGAGAAAATCATCAGCGACATCAACATTCTAGGTCCTCTCACATGCTCAAGAGCTTCACATTTATCTAACTTTTGTGGGCACTTTGCTTTCGTCTCTATCACAGAGCCCACTAAGGTTGATGAGGACATCAATACCATTGTTACACCCACAGCCCCTGCTGCTATACATACTGGGCCAATTACTAGAGCTCACGCACGCCAATTAAATTATCAGGTACTTTCATTTCTTGGTAATGATTCTGATGTTCATGAGAGTATGATGCTGCCCAAATTGGATACATTTGTTTTGCTTACAAATGAAGGCCCTGGCATGGATAAGAGGGATGAACACTGGAGCAAGACCAAGCATGGAGATGATGGCATGCGCAAGGGGATCCAAAACGGAGTTACAAGTGATAATTTCAGGACTTTGAAGCCACCATAAGGAGCGCATGAAGCCTTGGACGAAATATACAAGATGCCACTTCATAAATTTCGTCCAGAGGCTATTCTAGGTGCCACATCACCTTATTATTGGGCCAGGCCCATGTATTTTCGAAATACTTAAGTATAGGCTGTTTTTAGAGTCCGTATGTGTGGGTAAACAAGAGTTAGGGTTGGTTTCGGACCCCTCCTCCAAGGGCCACGAAATCCCCCTCTTCCTCCATATATACAGCCCTTAGGGCGTTGTTTAGACTTTGGGTTTTGTTTAGATTAAAAGTTCGCCATAGCTGCAACTTCACGTACTTCGTTTGTGTCCAATGACCAGACCAAGACGTCACAGAACCCCACCTTCATCAATAAAGCTTTCCTCTTATATTCGCAATATCCAGATTGCAATTTCAATTTCTTGCTTGTTCTTCGTTGCTTGCAGGAAAGAGACCCTCATGGTCAGATTGATCGTGCTCCGGCGTGGTCAATAACCTCTCGGAGTTGGTTTAGCGATTGCTAAGGCACGACGTCCTCGCACGTTCGCAGTCGGATCGTCAAAGTCGACTTCCAACAAAACGATAGCCACCATCTCATCAAAAGATCGGGCCCCTTGCCTCTATCAAGTGGTATCAGATTTCCAGGTTGCTCGGTGAGATTTTACAGTTTTTTGTAGTTTAGATCGAGTCTATTCTTCATACCTACAGTCCACGAAAAAGCCACACAAAAAATTAGGGTTAGTCCATCATATCCGAACCAATCTGAGCCATTGCATAATCTTTTTAGGGTTTTGCATTGTTGAGTTCGCGGTTGCATCGTCGTGTCTAGTTGCTGGTCTTAGTGTCTAGTCCTTTAGAGTTTCGAGTTCTGTTCACAAGTAGTCACGCCGCCACTGCACCATCGACATCACCGTTGCCATATACCACCATCGTCATCGCCGCTGCCATATACCACATATCCACCGCCATCATGCCAATCCGAGTCCAGCTCCAACATATATCCGCCACCAGTACGAGTTCCACCAGATTCATCGCCGCCACCAGTCCGAGTTCCACCAGATTCATCTCCGCCACCAGTCCTAGTCCGAGTCTAGTATTTTGTTACTCTGTTTTGGATTTCCAGATCACGCGATACTCCGAGTCGTGATAGAGTAGGACTCCTGAACTTTCGTGCTACCCGCAGAAGAAAAATAGTTCCAAACTAAAAAAACTAAGTCTGGAAAATTCTGGCTAGGCAGTTTTTGGACCATTTGTAGACTTTTTCGAAAAAAATGTTGTGGAGCAAAAAAAAGAGGAAAGAAAAGTGCAAAAAAAGTGAAAAAAAGAAAAAAAATCAGAGCGTGCTCCTCCCTTGTTTACGTGCAGCGTCGTGATTTTGTTAGTGTTCTAGGCTCGCGTCTCTAGCACGGTCTAGCCTAGGACCAGCACAGTACCGTCGTTGAGCGTTTATTCAACTTTGCATCTATGAATTGATTATTGCTGACCCTTTTTGCTACCATATTATAAGCCTTCCCAGCTCCACATACATCTACGTCGTGCGTTTGACTCTCCCTAGTAATTGCTCTATCCAAGCTTTGAGAGTTTTGACTATGATGGTTGCCGATCACCGCCTGCTGTTAGGTAAGAACTGGTAAGAATTTGAGATTTGCTTGACGGATTTGTGACACCCACCACCACCTCTTGTTAGTAGTCTATAGGATCATATTCTTGTGTGTTTCTATTGCTATTAACCATGGCAGGATCACAAGCCGACGAGATTGACTGGGAGCAAGGTTGTTAGAATCGCGATTCCGTTATACGATTCTATGACTTTACGATCCAAACTTACCCATCTGATTCTACGATTTTAGTTCATAAAATCTACGTTTCTATGATCCTGGTAGTGAAGATTCTATGATTTACGATTCTACCATCAGAGCTCCGATCTGATTCAAAATTGTGATTCTGACAACCTTGACTGGGAGAACATGACGAATAAGGAGTTGCATGATAAATTTCAGCAAGT
The DNA here is from genome assembly GCF_018294505.1 of Triticum aestivum. Taxonomy (NCBI): domain Eukaryota; kingdom Viridiplantae; phylum Streptophyta; class Magnoliopsida; order Poales; family Poaceae; genus Triticum; species Triticum aestivum. Next base: position 101,000,994 of record NC_057806.1, on the reverse strand, counting down.
TATGAGTGGACAGGTGCAAGATGTGCTAAACAGATTTGAAGAGGCCATGGAGAAGATAGATGGCATGGAGAAGACGTTCGAAACAAAGCTCGATAACAAGTTTACTGAATTGCTCGCGCGTCTTCCACCACCACCACTGGCTGCACCTAACGCACCTCTACAACAACAACAACGACGACTACCTCCATGTCACGAAACAACCCTCCGCCGAGCGAGCCATCTCCCTCTTGCACCTGGCCAAACTGTTGGTGCTGCTGTTGATACTTCTGTGGCTCCTGCTGCTGATGTGGAGGAGGATGATTTTGCGGGAGATTACGAGGATGAGGTTGATCAAAATCAGAACTACGTGCAACCACCAGCACTGCAACAACTAGGTCATCCACATGCAAATAATGGCAATGGTAGGGCTCCCCCTCAGGTACGAGATCATGACCATCTCCCTAAAATGAAATTGAATATTCCACCATTTGAGGGTAGATATGTTCCTGATATATATCTTACTTGGGAGTTAGAAACTGAACAACGATTTACATGTTTACAGTATCCCGAGGAGAGACATGTTCCCGCTGCTGTTTGTGCTTTCACTAGTTTTGCATGTGTTTGGTGGTCTGAGCATTGTAGGTTATATCCTATTCCAGCTACTTGGCCTGCTTTGAAAACTGCTATGCGTACTCGTTGGGTTCCACCATATTATCAACGTGAATTACTTCAAAAATTGCAGCGTTTAAGACAAGGAAAAAATTCTATAGAAGAATATTATCAGGAATTACAAACTGGCATGATTAGAAGTGGTATTGTGGAGGAGAATGAAGCTATGCTTACACATTTAATGAGTGGATTAAATAGACAGATTCAGACCATTCTAGAGTATAAGGAGTATACTAATATCACTCGTTTATTCCATCTTGCTTGTAAAGCTGAACGTCAAGTGCAGGATCGACAGACATAGGTGCGAACTAACTTTTCTGCAGGTCGATCTTCATCATGGACACCACATGCATCCTCTGCTTCCACTGCACCAGCATCTACATCAAGTGCCACCTCCATCCGTGATACAAGAAAGCAGGCACAACCACCACTATCTACCAAGAGCACAAATGTTGGGCCTGCGCAGAGATCTTCTTCCATGGCATCAACAGGGCACACAAGTCATATTATTTGTCGTCGTTGTAAGGGAAGAGGACATTTTGCGAGAGAATGCAAATCTCAGCGTGTGATGATTGCTACTGAGGATGGTGTGTATGAGTCTGCTAGTGACTATAATGAGGGGACTTTAGCCCTTATTACGCGTGAAGAACACGACGGAGATGATTCTGATCATGAGATGCAATACATGGCTCCTGAAGATGCTGAAAGGTATGAATGTTTAGTTGCTCAACGTGTTTTGAGTGTGCAGGTCACACAAGCTAGGCAAAATCAGAGGCATAATTTGTTCCATACAAAGGGAGATGTGAAGGAACATTCTGTTCGCGTCATCATAGATGGAGGGAGATGCAACAACTTGGCTAGCATGGAGATGGTGGAGAAGCTATCTCTCACCACAAGACGACATCCACATCCTTACTACATCCAATGGTTCAACAACATCGGCAAGGTTAAGGTAACACATACTGTTTGTGTGCATTTTAGTATCTCTACATATGCTAATTATGTTGATTGTGATGTGGTACCTATGCAAGCATGTTCATTATTACTTGGTAGACCATGTCAATTTGATAAAAAATCTATACACCATGGTAGAAACAATCAGTATACTCTTGTTCATAAGGATAAAAATATTACTTTGCTTCCTACGACTCCTGATTCCATTTTGAAAGATGATATTAATAGAGCTAATAAAGCAAAACAGGAGAAAAATAAGAGTGAAAATCAGATTTTGGCAAAAGAATTTGAGCAACAAATGAAGCCTAATAATAAACCATCTAGTGTTTCTTCTGAAATTAAATTGAAAAGTGTGTGTTTACTTGCCACCAAATCTGATATTGATGATCTAGATTTTAGCAAATCTGTTTGCTATGCTTTTGTGTGCAAAGAGGCATTATTTTCATTCGAGGACGTGCCTTCCTCTTTGCCTCCTGCTGTCACTAACATTTTGCAGGAGTTCGCTGACGTCTTTCCACAAGACGTGCCACCGGGATTACCACCTATTCGAGGGATTGAGCATCAAATTGAATTAATTCCCGGTGCATCATTACCCAACCGTGCGCCATACCGTACCAATCTAGAGGAGACGAAGGAGATTATGCATCAAGTACAGGAGCTGCTCAAAAAAGGTTATATACGTGAATCCCTTAGTCCTCGTGTTGTTCCTATCATTTTAGTGCCGAAAAAGGATGGTACGTCGCGTATGTGTGTTGATTGTAGAGGCATTAATAATATTACTATTCGTTATCGTCATCCTATTCCTAGGCTAGACAACATGCTTGATGAATTGAGTGGCTCTACAATACTCTCCAAAGTTTATTTGCATAGTGGATACCATCAAATTCGTATGAAATTGGGAGATGAATGGAAAACAACATTTAAAACTAAGTTTGGATTATATGAGTGGTTAGTCATGCCTTTTGGGTTAACTAATGCACCTAGTACTTTCATGAGGTTAATGAACGAAGTTTTACGTGCTTTCATTGGACGATTTGTGGTAGTCTATTTTGATGGTATACTGATTTATAGTAAATCTTTGGAGGAACATTTGGAACATTTACGTGTTGTTTTTATTGCTCTACGTGATGCACATTTGTTTGGTAACCTTGGAAAGTGCACCTTTTGCACCGACCGAGTATCTTTTCTTGGCTATGTTGTTACTCCACGGGGAATTGAAGTTGATAAAGCCAAGATTGAAGCTATTGAGAGTTGGCCGCAGCCCAAAACGGCCACACAAGTGAGGAGTTTCCTTGGCCTCGCTGGTTTCTATAGGCGTTTTGTGAGAGATTTCAGCACCATTGCTGCGCCTCTCAACGAGATTACAAAGAAGGATGTGCCTTTTGTTTGGGGTACCACATAGGAAGAAGCCTTCATGGTATTGAAAGATAAGTTGACACATGCTCTTTTACTCCAACTTCCTGATTTTAATAAGACTTCTGAGCTTGAATGTGATGCTAGTGGAATTGGATTAGGAGGTGTGTTATTACAGGATGGCAAACCTGTTGCATACTTTTCTGAAAAATTGAGTGGGCCTAGTCTGAACTATTCTACTTATGATAAAGAATTATATGCTCTTGTTCAGACCTTAGGAACATGGCAACATTATTTATGGCCCAAGGAATTTGTTTTACATTCTGATCATGAATCTTTGAAACACATTAAAAGTCAAGCAAAACCGAACCGTAGACATGCTAAATGGGTTGAATTCATTGAGACTTTCCCTTAAGTCATTAAACACAAGAAGGGTAAAGAAAATGTTATTGCTGATGCTTTGTCTCGTTGTTATACTATGCTTTCACAACTTGACTTTAAAATATTTGGTTTGGAGACCATCAAAGATCAATATATGCATGATGCTGAATTTAAAGATGTATTGCAGAATTGTAAGGAAGGGAGAACTTGGAACAAATTCGTTCTTAATGATGGATTTTTGTTTCGTGCTAACAAGCTATGCATTCCAGCTAGCTCCGTTCGTCTTTTGTTGTTGCAGGAGGCGCATGGAGGAGGATTAATGGGACACTTTGGCGTCAAGAAGACGGAGGATATACTTGCTACACATTTCTTTTGGCCAAAGATGAGACGGGATGTTGAGCGTTTTGTTGCTCGCTGCACTACATGTCAAAAAGCTAAGTCACGAATCAATCCTCATGGTTTATATATGCCTTTGCCTGTACCTAGTGTTCCTTGGGAGGATATATCTATGGACTTTGTTTTAGGTTTACCTCGAACAAAGAAGGGGATGGATATCATATTTGTTGTCGTGGATAGATTCTCAAAAATGGCACACTTTATACCATGTCATAAAAGCGATGATGCTGTTAATGTTGCTAATTTGTTATTTCATGAAATTATTCACTTGCATGGTGTGCCAAATACTATTGTTTCAGATCGTGATACTAAATTTCTTAGGCACTTTTGGAAATGTTTATGGGCTAAATTGGGGACTAAACTGCTTTTTAGTACTACTTGTCACCCCCAAACTGATGGACAAACTGAAGTAGTCAATAGAACATTGTCTACTATGCTTAGGGCTGTTTTGAAGAATAATAAGAAAATATGGGAAGAATGCTTGCCTCATATTGAATTTTCTTATAATCGTTCATTGCATTCTACTACTAAGATGTGCCCTTTTGAAATTGTGTATGGTTTCCTACCTCGTGCACCTATTGATTTGTTGCCTCTTCCATCTTCGGAGAAGGTTAATTTTGATGCTAAAGAACATGCTAAATTAATTTTAAAAATGCATGAGTTAACTAAGGAAAACATTGAGCATATGAATGCTAAATATAAACTTGCTAGAGATAAGGGTAGAAAACATGTTGTGTTTGCACCTGGAGATCTTGTTTGGTTACATTTGCGTCAGGATAGATTTCCTAATTTGCGCAAATCAAAGCTAATGCCACGTGCTGATGGTCCTTTTAAGGTGTTAGAGAAAATAAATGATAATACATATAAACTTGAGCTGCATGCAGATTTTGGGGTTAGTCCCAATTTTAACATTGCAGATTTGAAGCCTTATTTGGGTGAGGAAGATGAGCTTTCGTCGAGGACGACTTCATTTAAAGAAGGGGAGGATGATGAGGACATCAATATCATTGTTACACCCACAAACAAGACCAATTACTAGAGCTCACGCACGCCAATTAAATTATCAGGTACTTACGTTTCTTGGTAATGATTCTGATGTTCATGAGATTATGATGCTGCCTAAATTGGATGCATTTGTTTTGCTTACAAATGAAGGGCCTGGCATGGATAAGAGGGATGAGCACTGGAGCAAGACCAAGCATGGAGATGATGGCATGCGCAAGGGGATCCACAACGGAGTTACAAGTGATGATTTCAGGACTTTGAAGCCACCAAGGAGTGCATGAAGCCTTGGACGAAATATACAAGATGCCACTTCATAAATTTCGTCCAGAGGCTATTCTAGGTGCTGCGTCACCTTATTATTGGGCCAGGCCCATGTATTTTCGAAATACTTAAGTATAGGCTGTTTTAGAGTCTGTATGTGTGGGGAAACAAGAGTTAGGGTTGGTTTCGAACCCCTCCTCCAAGGGCCACGAAATTCCCCCCTCTTCCTCCATATATATAGCCCTTAGGGCGTCATTTAGACTTTGGGTTTTGTTTAGATTAAAAGTTAGCCATAGATGCAACTTCGCGTACTTCGTTTGTGTCCAATGACCAGACCAAGACGTCATAGAACCCCACCTTCATCAATAAAGCTTTTCTCTTATATTCGCAATATCCAGATTGCAATTTCAATTTCTTGCTTGTTCTTCGTTGCTTGCAGGAAAGAGACCCTGGTGGTCAGGTTGATCATGCTCCGACGTGGTCAATAGCCTCTTGGAGTTGGTTTAGCGATTGCTAAGGCGCGACGTCCTTGCACGTTCGTAGTCGGATTGTCAAAGTCGACTTCCACCAAAATGATAGCCACCATATCATCGAAAGATCAGGCCCCTCGCCTCTATCAAAGGTAGATGAAGCATTTCTAGAGCCTGACTGGATTCAAGCTATGCAAGAGGAATTACATCATTTCGAGCTCAACAACGTCTGGGAACTGGTCAAACATCCAGATCCTCGCAAGCACAATATCATCGGCACAAAGTGGATCTACCGCAACAAGCAAGATGAAAATGGCCTTGTGGTGAGGAATAAGGCACAACTTGTAGCTCAAGGCTACACACAAGTTGAAGGAATTGATTTCGATAAAACTTTTGCACATGTTGCTAGACTTGAAGCTATTCGCATATTACTTGCTTATGCTAACCATCATGATATAATCTTATATCAAATGGATGTGAAAAGTGCATTCCTTAATGGTAATCTTGAGGAAGAAGTATATGTTGCTCAACCCCCAGGTTTTGAAGATCCAAAGCATCCTCACAAAGTCTTCAGACTCAATAAGGCCCTTATGGCCTCAAGCAGGCCCCACGGGCGTGGTATGATACTTTGAAGGAATTCCTCATGAAGAAAGGCTTCAAACCCGGTTCACTTGACCCAACTCTTTTCACTGAATCTTATGATGGTGAATTGTTTGTGTGCCAAATTTATGTTGATGATATCATTTTCGGCTGTACTGACCAACGTTACAGTGATGAATTTGCATATATGATGAGTGAATAATATCAAATTTGTATGATGGGAGAATTGAAATTCTTCTTAGGTCTTCAGATTCGTCAACAGCGCAATGGCATATTCATATCTCAGGAGAAATACCTCAAGGACATATTGAGGAAATTCGGCATGCAAGATTGCAAAGGAGTCAAAATCCCTATGTCCACAAATGGTCATCTATGCACTGATGAGAATGGTATTGACTTCGATCAAAAGGTATACCGCTCCATGATTGGTTCTTTATTGTACTTATGTGCATCTAGGCCAGATATTATGCTTAGTGTTTGCATGTGTGCCCGATTTCAAGCTACACCGAAGGAATCACACCATAAGATTGTGAAGCATATTCTTCGATATCTAGCTCACACACCAACACTTGGATTGTGGTACCCCAAGGGCCCGGCTTTTGATCTCATTGGATTTTCAGACTCTGACTATGCTGGTGATCGTGTGGACCGCAAGTCAACATCTGGCACATGCCATTTCCTCGGACGATCTTTGGTCTGTTGGTCCTCGAAGAAACAGAATTGCGTATCACGGTCTACTACTGAAGCTGAGTACATTGCTGCTGGTTCTTGCTATGCTCAAGTACTATGCATGAAGCAAACACTCAAGGACTACGACGTCAACGTGAAGAATGTGCCACTCTACCGTGACAATGAGAGTGCCATCAAGATTGCTCATAACCCAGTTCAGCACTCGGAGACAAAGCACATTCAGATTCGTCATCATTTTCTTCGCGATCATGTGTTGAAGGGCGACATCTCTATTGATCATGTGAAGACTGAAGAACAGCTAGCCGATATCTTCACTAAGCCCTTGGATGAGAAGAGATTTAGCAAGTTGCGGTGTGAGATAAATATCCTAGAATCTTCGAATGTTCTTTGAAAAGGACACTCATCCTAACACTTATGCAAAATTGATGACTTAGATGTGCAACACATGAAGAAACGTTTTTCTTCAAACAATGAAGAATAACACTCTAAGTGTGAAGAAATTTACGAAGAATTTGATTCTCAGAACCCTACGACAATTGTACGCGGTGTCTGAAATCATCATTCTTATACAATGGGTCACACCACCACAAAATGTTGAAAATCTTCAATTGAGTTTTTCCTCGGTTCTTTGAAATTCCTCAGTTGTTTTTCAACTTTCATTGTCGTCACCATTTCCGTCGTTTTTCTTCATTGGCTATATATATATATATGTGTGTGTGTGTGTGTGTGTGTGAGTTTATGTCCTCTACAACATTCACTTATTGCTATTTATTCAAGTTGATTGTTCTGCTAAGTGAATGTGATCGGACCCTTCCCCTCTATGCTAAACTCAACCCGGTCTATTCACAAATTGTTCATGTGTGTTCTATTCGAATCTCATTCAAAATGTTCACTGCGTTCTTGTCAGCTGAAGAAATCGTGAACGGAACTTTAAAACCTATCTTATATAAATTTTCGGCTTTGCCGCTCAAACCGTTCCGCATTCTATGCGATGGTTATCTATTCACCCATGATCGCACATGACCGTCACCTCTCTATACGTGGGTGACACATGTCAAGCGAATGAGAAAGGTCAGGGGCACGTTCGTCCTATTTCCTTGGGCGTGTGTTTTTTTACTTCGGCTATAAATACCCCTCTCCCTTCCTCACTTCACTTTTACTCCGCTCGATCTCACTCCCTCGCTTGAGCTTCCCAACCCTAGCGCCGCCGCTACCTCCATCGTCGCTGGTGAGGAAGAGCTTCACTACCTCGACCTCATCGTCGCCGTACTCACGCCGGAGGCGGATTTCTTCATTCCGCCGCCACCGTAGCTGTCTTCCTCAGCCAAGTTAGGGCGTGGAAGATCTAAACCGACGAGCTTCAAATCTACACTTCCTAGTTCGTCGTGTTCTTTGTCAAGGGTAATTAAAAGTTACTTTTACTGCCCTTGTTGATTATGATGTTTTCTTGAAATCTTCAAAAGGTGTTTATTCCTCAACTCTTCACACACTAAACACCTCACATATCATCTGTTCTTGATCTGTTTCTCTAAGCAACATTTTTCTTCAAAATTCCTCAATTGTGTGGATTTTCAAATATGTACAACTCTAGAACCTAAGTCCAAGAATGCATAGTGAAATTCTTCAAGACTCATCTGGTCAATTTCCTCAAACTTGTTCTATTTTGCAAAAACTTCTGAGAACGCATATGACCTCTCCAAATTATTCGCACCTATACTATGTTCACAGGTACTCATGTCCGCTGTTGAATCATTAGGTTCTCATCAACTTAACTCATTTGCAGCGTTCCTTGAAGAAAAGTTGCATACCTCTTCAGAGAACTCAATTGTTAAAAACTCTCAGCTGAAGAAAATGGCAGATGGCAAGAAACCTCAGAAGGGATGAAAGAGGCTGGAAGTCAACACTGCATTTGAAATCCCTGAGGACATATACAAGGATTATGGCACTCCTGATGAGGCCACTCATGGAAAGGAAACCAAGAATGAGCGCAAAGTGCGCATCTAAAGAATAGAGAGGAGATGTGCATGGGAATGGAGGGAATACAGATATGTCACTCCCAAGTATATGAAGAAATTCGTTCTTCATCCTCCATGCCCAAGACCTCCATTGGCACCTGGCCAAGTAGCTGATCCCACCAGCCTCAAGCATGGTGAGGGTTATCCTGATGAATGGGCCAAGCACCAGGCCAAGCTTGCCAGAGTTGCTAAGGAAGCAGTGAGGAAATTCAATGAAGACTCTGCTGCTGCTGCCACTGCTGAGGCCTCTGCAAGTAAGCCAAAGAAGGCAATGCCAAAGAAGCCAGCTCATAAGCCAAGTGCTTCTACCCAAATGCCCTCACGGCCAAGTTCCCCAGCTATGCCCTCACAACCAGTTTCTTCAAAGCCCTCATGGCAAATTCCTCAACCCTCACCTGCTCCTCCAAAGTCCTCAGCTGCTCTGACCAAATCCTCAGCACATGTGCATCTTGCCACGTGCCAAAGGATAGCAGCCATCTCTATTACCTCAGGAGCATTTGCTAGTTCCTCAGCACCACAGCATTCTTCAACTGGTCCCACTCTGTTGAAGACCAAGGCAACTGTTGGACAAGGCTCTCGACCAAGTCCTCAAAAGAAGCAGGTCGCTTTTCAAGTACCGTCTGATGAAGACGAAGCTGATGATGAAGAACTTGCTGAAATCATCAGGGACAGACAAGTCAGGGCCGCTGGAGCCAAAGGCACAAGTGTGCCTCTCCTTTTGGATCCAAAGTTGATCCTTGATTACATTGATCTCTGGCACAAGGACCCCAACACTCCCATGCCTGATTTCAAGTTGACTCCTGGCCAAAGTCATATGTTGACTCACTTCATTCAAGAAGAGAAATGGAAATTTGAAAAGGCCAGGAAAATCAAGAAAGCGCAGTACAAAAAGGAGCGCTTCCTGAAGAAAAAATTTGTCTCTATGACAACTGAAGAACTCGTCAATATGCAGTCTGAGATCAAGAAACTCAGTGATGAATTTGACGCATGCCATGCTGATTGGCTGGGAGCCAAGGTTCATTTTGTGAGACTCGCCGACAACTTCACCTCCACTGTTGCTGCCCAATTGCAACAAGAAATTCCTCAGGCTGCTGCATCTGCTCAGCCTACTGAAGAAAATATCAGCACCGCTGATGACTCTCAGGCTACTAAAGAAAATACTAATTCTAGGGCCGATGACTGCATTCCAACTGCTGAAGAAATTGCCAGGGCAACCTCTAGTGTTGTGCCTGAAGAAAATAAAGAAGTCAGGGCAACTGCATCAGTTGTGCCTTAAGATCTTGAACCAAATTCCTATGCTCCTCCTGCGACTACACCAACTCCTATTCATCCATCTGCATCAGATGTGAAGAAGACCAAGGCTGCAGAGGGTGCAGCTGTGAAGAAAAGGAAGGCATCAACTGCATCAGATTCTTCAGCTCCGAAGAAAATGAAGCCACTAACAAGCTCCTATGACAATCCAATTGATATTGTTCCTGTCTCATCCATGCCATCAAAGGACCTTCTTCCTTTTGATGAGGAATACGTGATCCCAAGCGGATCAGATGATGACATTCCTTCTGCTGCTTCATCAGAGTAGTTGGATGAAGAAATTGAAGTGGATGAAATCCCTTCAACCCCACTTATCTCATCGCCCATGCCTTAGTTCACTGCTGAAGAGGCCGGCATTGAAGAAATGGATGAAGAAGAAGATGTGGACATTGGAAGCGCTACTCCAGTGATGAATGATGACTTTTGGGAAATTCAACACCCCAATTCTCCTCTGTTCACACCGCTTTAACAAAATCCTCAGTCCCCTGTAGCTACTGAAGTACAAATGGGATATGATGAACCACATGCAACCCCATCTATTCATGAAGAAATTCCAGCCACTAGTGCTTAAGAAAATGTAAATGAAGAATTGAAGTCGCAGGCTGCCACTGAAGAAGAATCTGAAATTCCTCAGCCTGCAGAACCTGAGATCGAGATCCCTGAGGTTGTGATGCAATTGACTGATAGTCCTCACCCCAAGCCAAAGGATTCCTTCTCGAAGAAACAAAAATTCAAGGCTGATGACTTCTTTAGCGAGCATGTATTCTTCACTGACTACAACCCTTATGACTCTGCTCGTCTAAGGAGGAAGCGTTTCTGGACTACAAGCCAGGACAACTTCTATTCTTCAGTGCTTTTCAACAAGGACAAAATCTTCTACCATGAGCATATTCCTCACGTGGACATGGAATCGTTGCCTTGTTTCTCTCATGTCCTCGGTGTGCTTCATGATGCAGGCCTCCTCAACTTTTGCTCTGACATTGTTGATTGGAATGAAGAGCTTATTCTTCAGTTCTACGCTACACTGCATATCACAGGTGATCATGAAGATATCAACACCTGGGTCTTGGACTGGATGACCGATAACACTCACTATAAGGCACCGGCCTCTGAATTACTTCATGCCCTGCCCATCAGTCCACCCAGTGAAGGAGCTTGCTGCCTGTACCATAACCTGAACTCACTGCTCATTACATGCAAGTTCTAATGAAGCCTCTGAAGCCCAGTCAAGCCCCAAGGACCAAATTCCTTGTGAAGCACTTACTCTATGTGCCCAGAACAGTCTATCGCATTCTGACGAGGACAATGAGTCCAATCAAAGGCCGCAACTCATCTGATGAGGAAATTGTTGGCAGCATGAAAAATCTTCTATTCAACATCATTCATAGCATTCCTGTCAATTACTATGATTTCTTCATGAGGACTCTGGCAAATGTTGCACTCTCTCCATTTGAGTTGAAGCCTTATGCTCCTTGGATTATAAGATTCCTCAGAACAAGGTCTTCACTCAACTACAAGGCTAATTGTCAGAATCACCTTAGCTACCTGCCCCCGATTGAAGTTCTCAAGCAGACTTTTACCTCAACTGATGAAAAAGGGAAGGCACCCGTCGTCATTGATGAAGGCATTCGTCCATTGGATGGTCAGTTTCGCAAAGCTGCATCTTATTCCACCAATGATGACTCTGCCACTCATGACTCTGCTGCAAATGCACCCAAGTCTACTCCTCAAGCCACAGCTCCACGAGTGATGACTGACCGTGAGCTACTTCTTAGTCTTCACCAGAAGGTGGATCGCAACCATAAATGGGTTAAGCGTCAGTTTGGTTCAATTCTTCACAACATGACTGCTACACATAATGTAGTGAAGAAAAATCATTACTACCTCCATGAAGTTTTCGGTCGCACCTGGGCTGTCTTATCACATCTGTATGGCGAAGAAGATCTGAAGCAAATGGGTCTCAAGGAGAACTTTGACTGGTCTGCACCTCCTCTGAAGAAAATCAAGAAGGTCAAAGTTCCTACCTTGGTGGCCAGCTCCTATTCTTCATCCCGCGACACCGACGAGTATGAAGATTTGGACAACACTACGGCAGGCCCTACAATGACAAACGACCCCAACAACCCTGGCGCTCCTCCATCAACTTGATATTCTTCAGGGGTGTTAGTCCTCATTTTTGATCCTTTTGGTCATTCGATGACAAAGGGGGAGAAATTTGAGTTAGTCTTCAAGCGGGTCTACCTATATGGGCGTTTTTTATAAGTTACAACTCTTGTTCTTTTGAAGACTTTGCTGGATCGAGTTGTAAACTTAAACTCTATGGTGGTCTGATACTTTTGCTGAGTTTTTCTGCATGCTTATTCTTCAGTAATGTTAATGCACGCATGCTGAATTACATCAGTCACCATATTTCATCATGCATTTCAAACTCTTAATATTATATGTTAAATGTGTGTATGAATTACAAGATATAGGGGGAGATCTCCATGATTCTACTCTTCAAGTGTGCATTGCTTCAAAAGAAAAATTCCTCACTATGCACATCTTCAAGGGGAGTTCTTCTATATCTTGCAATCAAAATCCTCAGTATCAGTATTTACACTTCATATGTTTATCCCCATTGAAAACTTAACCTATATTGTCATCAATTACCAAAAAGGGGGAGATTGTAAGTGCATCTAGTGCCCCTTAGTGATCTTGGTGCATTGAAGACTTATAGGTTAAGGGACTAATGCGTTTGTGAGTGTACACAACTCTATAAGTCTATGAGGAGTTTGATATTTACAGAGAAAGTCGACCCCTAAAAATGAAGTTCTTCGTCTGAAGACTTTGTATTTCTGAAGACTTTCTGAAGACTTTGAAAGTGAAGAAATTGGTGTAATCCTGAAGACTTGGTATCAAGGAACATGAAGCGTGAAGACTTTTGTTTTCGTAGTTTCATTTTCTCTTTCTTGAGTCATAGGAAACACCGTACTGTTAAAGGGGGTCGAGGAAATACTAAGGAAAACTTTCCAAGTGATGCTCAACTCAAATCCTACACCTACCAATCCCTTCGAGTGAAGCCATTGGAAATCTCATACAACTCAGTCAATTTCTTTAGTGACAGAGACGAAGTTCTTCTGGTCTCTGAGGAATTTGTTTTCACTGAGGAGTTAGGAATTCGCCAGTGCGGATTGCCTACACAGTGAGGAACATGATAGCCCTGAGGAATTTGATACTCAAAATTCCGACTGTTGGTGTGCTATGTGCCAGTTGTCCCAAAATATCTACCCACCTAACGGTCACATCATTGAAGTGCATTTATGTCTTATCATGTCGGGCTGCTCCCTAGGCTATAAATAGCCGCCCCCTACAACCACTAGCTGGTTGATTGCTCCGAGAGAAACTGACACTTGTCATTTGAGAGCATCCCATCCTCCGAGGACTTTGAGTGAAAATCATCAAGTGAGGAAAACCCAAACCCAAACACCTACAAACCCCAAGTGATTGAGCATCACTAAAGAGATTGATCCTGCATGGATCCGACGCTTGTTACCTTTGAAGACTATGCATCTTCCAGACGGTTAGGCGTCATGGTCTAGAGAATCCAAGAGGAAATTGTGGATCGCCGAGTGACCAAGTCTGTGAAGGTTTGGAAGCCACCTGAAGACTTACCACGAGTGATTGGGCGAGGTCTGTGTGACCTTAGCTCAAGGGGAATATGGTAAGGACTGAGTGTTCTGGACTGCATGTTCAGAACTGGGTGTCTGGGACTGTGTGTCCACATGTTTAAATACCTAGCCGCCCTAACCAGACTTACAACTATCACAGCAGTTGGAACTGGTCTACCAAATCATTGTCTTCACCAAGATACCTGGTTCCATTTACTCAACCCTTTCATTTCCTCATTTCTGTGTTGTGAGCGTGTTCATATCTGTTTGAAGACTTTGGCTGTAGACTTTCTCAATTTCCTCAGTTCAATTTCTTCAGTCTTTTTGTCTTCATCCTGTCTTATCCTGTGTTTACGCTTTTTGTACTCTGTGCTTGTTTTTCATTTCATCATGAAGACCATGCTCATGTTCTGTTATGTTTACTTCTGAGTACTTATTCCGCTGCAAGTAGTTCTTCACTCAGGAATTTCCTCACCCTGAAAATCCTCAGTGATGAATTCATAAAAATCGCCTATTCACCCCCCCCCCTCTAGTCGATGTAACGCACTTTCGGAACCATTTAGTTTCCAAATAATTATGCCTCTTGCAAAATCTATCTTCCCTGTTTGGTATGTACTTGCAAACTCTACGCACTCCACAAAAATTGACATGCTTATAAGAGATATTTTCATCATAACTAGTGCAATCATCATTAGTACTATGGATATGCAAAGAGTTCATACTAATAACATTGCAACCATGCTCATCATTCAAAGATTTAGTGCCAAACATTCTATAGACTTCTTCTTCTAGCACTTGAGCACAATTTTCCTTTCCATCATTCTCACGAAAGATATTAAAAAGATGAAGCATGTGAGGCAAACTCAATTCCATTTTTTGTAGTTTTGTTTTATAAACTAAACAAGTGCTAAAACAAGAAACAAAAAGATTCGATTGCAATATCTAAAGATATACCTTCAAGCGCTAACCTCCCTGGCAACGGCGCCAGAAAAGAGCTTGATGTCTACTACACAACCTTCTTCTTGTAGACATTGTTGGGCCTCCAAGTGCAGAGGTTTGTACGACAGTATCAAATTTCCCTCAAGTGGATGACCTAAGGTTTATCAATCCGTGGGAGGAGTAGGATGAAGATGGTCTCTCTCAAACAACCGTGCAACCAAATAACAAAGAGTCTCTTGTGTCCCCAACACACCCAATACAATGGTAAATTGTATAGGTGCACTAGTTGGGCGAAGAGATGGTGATACAAGTGCAATATGGATAGTAGATATAGGTTTTTGTAATCTGAAAATATAAAAACAGCAAGGTAACTAATGATAAAAGTGAGCACAAACGGTATTGCAATTCTAGGAAACAAGGCCTAGGGTTCATACTTTCACTAGTGCAAGTTCTCTCAACAATAATAACATAATTGGATCATATAACTATCCCTCAACATGCAACAAAGAGTCACTCCAAAGTCACTAATAGCAGAGAACAAATGAAGAGATTATTGTAGGGTACGAAACCAACTCAAAATTATCCTTTCTGATCGATCTATTCAAGAGTCCGTAGTAAAATAACATGAAGCTATTCTTTCCGTTCGATCTATCATAGAGTTTGTACAAGAATAACACCTTAAGACACAAATCAACCAAAACCCTAATGTCACATAGATACTCCAATGTCACCTCAAGTATCCATGGGTATGATTATACGATATGCATCACACAATCTTAGATTCATCTATTCAACAAACACAAAGAACTTCAAAGAGTGCCCCAAAGTTTCTACCGGAGAGACAAGACGAAAATGTGTGCCAACCCCTATGCATAAGTTCACGTGGTCACGAAACTCGCAAGTTGATCACCAAAACATATATCAAGTGGATCACATGATATCCCATTGTCACCACAGATAAGCACGTGCAAGATATACATCAAGTGTTCTCAAATCCTTAAAGACTCAATCCGATAAGATAACTTCAAAGGGAAAACTCAATTCATCACAAGAGAGTAGAGGGGGAGAAACATCATAAAATCCAAATATAATAGCAAACCTCACGATACATCAAGATCGTACCACCTCAAGAACATGAGAGAGAGAGAGAGAGATCAAACACATAGCTACTACTACATACCCTCAACCCCGAGGGTGAACTACTCCCTCCTCGTCATGGAGAGCGTCGGGATGATGAAGATGGCCACCGGAGAAGGATTCCCCCCTCTGGCAGGGTGTCGAAACGGGTCTAGATTGGTTTTCGGTGGCTACGGAGGCTTCTGGCAGCGGAACTCCCGATCTATTGTATTCCCCGATGTTTTTAGGGTATATGGATATATATAGGAGGAAGAAATACGTCAGTGGAGCAACGAGGGGCCCACGAGGGTGGAGGGCGGGCCCAGGGGGTGGGCACGCCCCTTGCCTCGTGGCTGCCTTGTTGATTGCCTGACATATACTCCAAGTCTCCTGGATTGTTTCCGTTCCGAAAATAAATCTCCCGAAGGTATCATTCCGTTTGGACTCTGTTTGATATTCCGTTTCTTCGAAACACTGAAATAGGCAAGAGAACAGCAATTTGGGCTGGGTTCCGGTTAATAGGTTAGTCCTGAAAATAATATACGTGTTTAATAAAGCCCATAAACATCCAAAACAGATAATATAATAGCATGGAACAATCAAAATTATAGATACATTGGAGACGTATCAGCATCCCCAAGCTTAATTCCTACTCATCCTCAAGTAGGTAAATGATAAAAACAGAATTTTTGATGTGGAATGCTACCTAACGTATTTATCCATCTAATTCTCTTTATTGTCGCAATAATATTCAGATCCATAAGATTCAAGACAAAAGTTTAGTGTTGACATAAAAATAATAATACTTCAAGCATACTAACAAAGTAATCATGTCTTCTCAAAATAACATGGCCAAAGAAAGTTATCCCTACAAAATCATATAGTCTGGCTATGCTCTATCTTCATCACACAAAATATTAAATCATGCAGAACCCCGATGACAAGCCAAGCAATTGTTTCATACTTTTGATGTTCTCAAACTTTTTCAATCTTCACGCCATACATGAGCGTGAGCCATGGACATAACACTATAGGTGGAATAGAATGGTGGTTGTGGAGAAGACAAAAAGGAGAAGATAGTCTCACAACAACTAGGCGTATCAACGGGCTATGGAGATGTCCATCAATAGATATCAATGTGAGTGAGTAGGAATTGCCATGCAGCGGATGCACTAGAGCTATAAGTGTATGAAAGCTCAACAAAAGAACTAAGTGGGTGTGTATCCAACTTGCTTGCTCATGAAGACCTAGGGCAATTTTGAGGAAGCCCATCATAGGAATATACAAGCCAAGTTCTATAATGATAGATTCCCACTAGTATATGGAAGTGACAACATAGGAGACTCTCTATCATGAAGATCATGGTGCTACTTTGAAGCACAAGTGTGGTAAAAGGATAGTAGCATTGCCCCTTCTCTCTTTTTCTCTCATTTTTTCATTTTTTCATTTTTTTATTTGGGCCTTTCTCTTTTTTTCGGCCTCCCTTTTTCCTGTCTCTTTTTTTTCGTCCAAAGTCTCATCCCGACTTGTGGGGGAATCATAGTATCCATCATCCTTTCCTCACTGGGACAATGCACTAGTAATGAAGATCATCACACTTTTATTTACTTACAACTCTAGAATTACAACTCGATACTTAGAACAAAATATGACAATATATGAATGCCTCCGGTAGTGTACCGGGATGTGCAATGACTCATGAGTGACATGTATGAAAGAATTATGAATGGTGGCTTTGCTACAAATACGATGTCAACTACATGATCATGCAAAGCAATATGACAATGATGGAGCGTGTCATAATAAACGGAACGATGGAAAGTTGCATGGCAATATATCTCATAATGGCTATGGAAATTCCATAATAGGTAGGTATGGTGGTTGTTTTGAGGAAGGTATATGGTGGGTTTATGGTACCAGCGAAAGTTGCGCGTTACTAGAGAGGCTAGCAATGGTGGAAGGGTGAGAGTGTGTATAATCCATGGACTCAACATTAGTCATAAAGAACTCACATAATTATTGCAAAAATCTATTAGCATCGAAACAAATTACTATGCACATGATCCTAGGGGGGTAGATTTGTAGGAAAAGACCATCGCTCGTCCCCGACCGCCACTCATAAGGAAGGAAATCAATAAATAAATCAGGCTCCGACTTCATCACATAACGGTTCACCATACGTGCATGCTATGGGAATCACAAATATCAACACAAGTATTTATCAAATTCACAACTACTCAACTAGCATGAATCTAATATCACCATCTCCATATCTTAAAACAATTATCAAGTATCAAACTTCTCATAGTATTCAATGCACTTATATGAAAGTTTTTATTATTGCCATGTTGTTCTAAAGGACTCTCAAAATAATATAAGTGAAGCATGAGAGTTCATATATTTCTTCACAATAAAACCACCGTCGTGCTGTAAAAAGATATAAGTGAAGCACTAGATCAAATGACAAACTACTCCGAAAGATATAAGTGAAGCACTAGAGCAAATGACAAACTACTCCGAAAGATATAAGTGAAGATCAATGAGTAGCCGAGTTATTATGCAACTATGTGAAGACTCTATAACATTTAATAATTTCAGTTCTTGGTATTTTATTCAAACAGCAAGCAAAACAAAAGAAAATAAAATGACGCTCCAAGCAAAACACATATCATGTGGCGAATAAAAATATAGCTCCAAGTAAAGTTACCGATGAACGAAGATGAAAGAGGGATGCCTTCCGGGGCATCCCAAAGCTTAGGATTTTAGGTGTCCTTAGATTATATTGGGGGTGCCATGGGCATCCCCAAGCTTAGGCTCTTGCCACTCCTTGTTCCATAATCCATCAAATCTTTACCCAAAACTTGAAAACTGCACAACACAAAACTTAAAAGTAGAAAATCTTGTGAGCTCCGTTAGCGAAAGAAAATAAAAGACCACATCAAGGCACTGTAATGAACTCATTCTTTATTTATATTGGTATTAACCTACTGTATTTCAACTTCTCTATGGTTTATAAACTATTTTACTAGCCATAGATTCATCAAAATAAGCAAACAACACACGAAAAACAGAATCTGTCAAAAACAGAACAGTCTGTAGTAATCTGTAGCTAGCGCAAGATCTGGAACCCCAAAAATTCTAAAATAAATTTATGGACGTGAGGCATTTATCTATTAATCATCTGCAAAAAGAATTAACTAAATAGCACTATCCAAATAAAAATGGCAGTCAGTTCTCGTGAGCGCTAAAGTTTCTGTTTTTTACAGAAAGATCAAATAACAATCACCCAAGAAGATCCTAAAGGCTTTACTTGCACAAAAACTAATTAAAACATAAAAAACACAATCATAACAGAGGATAGATTATTAATTTATTACTAAACAGGAACAAAAAGCAAGGAGCTAAAATAAAAGTGGGTTGCCTCCCAACAAGCGCTATGGTTTAACGCGCTTAGCTAGGAATGATGATTTCAATGATGCTCACATAAAAGATAAGAATTGAAACATAAATATATCATCATGAAGAATATGACTAGCAAATTTAATTCTAACCCA
Organism: Triticum aestivum; assembly: GCF_018294505.1. Classification (NCBI taxonomy): domain Eukaryota; kingdom Viridiplantae; phylum Streptophyta; class Magnoliopsida; order Poales; family Poaceae; genus Triticum; species Triticum aestivum. Next base: position 100,981,651 of record NC_057806.1, on the reverse strand, counting down.
CTTCCTATGCATAGGGATTTTGTGAGCAAACAACTTAGAGGAACAATAATCAACTAGCATAGGAAGGCAAAACAAGCATAACTTCAAAACTTTGAGCACATAGAGAGGAAACTTCATATTATTGAAATTCCTACAAGCATATATTCCTCCCTCATAATAATTTTCAGAAGCATCATGAATGAATTAAACAATATAATCAGCACCTAAATCATTCTTTTCATGATCTACAAGCATAGAAAATTTACTACTCTCTACATAAGCAAAATTCTTCTCAATCGGAATAGTGGGAGTATCATAAGAGACTTGAATATTATAAATTGTTTCCACATTAAAAGAGTAATGTTCAAAAAGGGTAATCATAATCATGACAAGTGGATCACATGATATCCCATTGTCACCACAGATAAGCACGTGCAAGACATACATCAAGTGTTCTCAAATCGTTAAAGACTCAATCCGATAAGATAACTTCAATGGGAAAACTCAATTCATCACAAGAGAGTAGAGGGGGAGAAACATCATAAAATCCAAATATAATAGCAAAGATCACGATACATCAAGATCGTACCACCTCAAGAACACGAGAGAGAGAGAGAGAGATCAAACACATAGCTACTGGTACATACCCTCAGCCCCGAGGGTGAACTACTCCCTCCTCGTCATGAAGAGCGCCGGGATGATGAAGATGGCCACCGGAGAGGGATTCCCCCTCCGACAGGGTGCCAGAATGGGTCTAGATTGCTTTTCGGTGGCTACGGAGGCTTCTGGCGGCGGAACTCCCGATCTATTCTGTTCCCCAATGTTTTTAGGGTATATGGATATATATAGGAGGAAGAAGTACGTCGGTGGAGCAACGAGGGGCCCAGGAGGGTGGAGGGCGCGCCCAGGGGGTGGGCGTGCCCCCTGCCTCGTGGCTGCCTCATTGATTGCCTGGCGTATACTCCAAGTCTCCTGGATTGCTTCCGTTCCAAAAATAACTCTCCCAAAGGTTTCATTCCGTTTGGACTCCGTTTGATATTCCTTTTCTTCGAAACACCGAAATAGGCAAGAAAACAACAATTTGGGTTGGGCCTTCGGTTAATAGGTTAGTCCCAAAAATAATATAAAAGTGTTTAATAAAGCCCATAAACATCCAGAACAGATAATATAATAGCATGGAACAATAAAAAATTATAGATACATTGGAGACGTATCAGTCATGATGATGAGGATATCCATGATGAAGAGGATGGCAGCCAAGAAGATGAAGATAGTCATGATGATGAGGATATCCATGACGATGATGATGACCAAGAAGATGAGGATAGTCAAAATTATTACGATGCTGTTCCATTCAATTCTCAAAGAATGAAGAAGCTTGCACACAATGAGAGGAACAATCTCTTGATGATCATACCACCAACTGAGAACTACATGGGGGTGCCCCTTGTGCACCATTTAACCAAGACAAACATCGTAAAACATGTCATGGTATGTTATGTATTACTTCCTCTCTTTTTTGTTCATGTAACACTAACATTGCGAGATGCCAAACATTGCATGATCTTTGTGCTTCTAATCAAGGTGATCATAGAAATGACCATCGAAGATAGTTTCCGGCATGAACATCCCTGCGGTCGGTTCTCCTAGAGTGCGCCTTGGAGCGGGGGTTGTCACCACCGTTAAGTATTAGACCGAAACAAACAGAGACTTATCCTTCCATGAGGCCGGTTGGGGGGAGTTTCTGACGGGAAAGAGAATAATGGTTGAGACACGAGTGGCAATCACACTAAGGAAGAGCCATCACAACAAGTAGCAAATGATGGTTGTCGTTAACCTCATTTAGAAATAAGTGGCAGATATGAATATTTGTAAGCTCATGACGTGATAGTGAGTTTATTAAGATGGATGTGGTAGTGTGATATTAGTGTGTTAAGTGGAACAAATGTGAAGCTTTGTCATTTGTTCTTATAATGGATTAAGCCTGGTTCAGTTAATGCTATAGATTATATACTTTTGTCAGTTTACTCTTTGTAAATCATGCGTACAAATTCGAGCATAGTAAATTCATGGGAACAAAAAAATTAGTGGCGAGCACTATTCTCTGCCTGCCACAACTACATTATGCTACACTGGCGGGCGGCGGGGAGTGCCTGCCACTACAAATTATATCAGTGGTGGGCGAGTGATACATCTCCAACGTATCTATAATTTACGAAGTATTCATGCCATGTTTACAACAATTTTATATGATTTTGGTATGATTTGATTAGAACTAACCCGGACTAACACTGTTTTCAGTAGAACTACCGTGGTGTCATTTTTTGGGCAGAAATAAAAGTTCTCGGAATGGGTTGAAATTTTACGGTGATTTTTTATGGACCAAAAGAGATCCGTGAAGCACCGGAGTTGGGCCAGGAAGTGACCGAGGAGGCCACAAGACTGGGGGCGCGCCCACACCCCTAGGGCACGCCCCCTGAGCTTGTGGGCCCCTCTGGCAACCCCTTGACGTGAGACCAATGCCACAAATTCTTATAAATACCAAACCCCCCCCCCCAAAAGAACCCTAGACCAGAAGTTCCGCCATCGCAAGACTCTATAGCCCCGAAAAACCAATCGGGAGCCCGTTACGGCACCCTGTCGGAGGGGGAAATCATCACTAGAGGCCATCTTCATCATCCTAGCGGTCTCCATGACGGGGAGGGAGTAGTTCACCCTCGGGGCTGAGGGTATGTACTAGTAGCTATGTGTTTTATCTCTCTCTCGTGTTCTTGGTTTGGCACGATCTTGATGTACCGCGAGCTTTGTTACTATAGTTGTATCATATTGTGTTTCTCCCTCTCTATCTTCTTGTGATGAATTGAATTTCCTTTGAGGTTCCACTATTATCAGATTGAATACTTTTATGGATTTGATAACTCTTGATGTATGTCTTGCGTGGGATACCCGTGGTGACAATGGGGTGTTCTATTGATTCACTTGATGTATGTTTTGTCACTCATCTCGCGGATTCCCAAGGTGACATTGGGGTAATCTATGCATGCTGTCGTTTGAACTATGTCGGTATTTCCCCAAGGAGGAAGGGATGATGCAGCACAACTATGGTAGGTATTTCCCTCAGTGATGAAACCAAGGTTATCGAACCAGTAGGAGAACCAAGCAATACTATGTAAACGGTACCTGCACACAAAGAACAAATACTTGCAACCCGACACTTAAGAGGGGTTATCAATCCCTCTCAGGTAAAAGATAGATTGATTTGTATGATTTTAGACAAATAGATCTCTCGATAAGACAAAATAAAATAAATAAATAAAAAGTGCAGCAATGTATTTTTAGGTTTTTGGAATAACAGATCTAAAAATAAAAGTGGCAAATAATAGATCAGAAAGCAAATATGATAAATAATAGACCCGGGAGCCGTAGGTTTCACTAGTGGCTTCCCTTGAGAAAAAGCATACGGTGGTAGACAAATTACTGTTGCACAATTGATAGAAATTCAAATAATTATGACGATATCCATGCAATGATCATTATATAGGCATCACGTCCAAGATTAGTAGACCGACTCCTGCCTGCATCTACTACTATTACTCCACACATCGACTGCTATCCAGCATGTATCTAGTGTATTAAGTTCATGGAGAAATTGAGTAATGCAATAAGAACGATGACATGATGTAGACAAGATCTATTCATATAGGAATGGACCCCATCTTGTTATCCTTAATGGCAACGATCAATACGTATCTGCTACCCCTTCTATCACTAGGAAAGAACACAACACAACCGAACCCATCACAAAGCACCTCTTCCCATGGCAAGAAAAATCCATCTAGTCAGCCTAACTAAACCAAAGATTCGAAGAACAAATACGAGGCTATAAGTAATCATGCATATAAGAGATCAAAACCCAAATAACTTCCATGGATAAAATAGATCTGATCATGAACTCAAAGTTCATCGGATCCCAACAAACACACCGCAAAAAGAGTTACATCAAATAGATCTCCAAGAGACCATTGTATTGAGAATCAAAAGAGAGAGAGAGGAAGCCATCTAGCTACTAACTACGGATCCAATGGTCTACAATGAACTACTCACCCATCATCGGAGAGGCACCAATGAGGATGATGAACCCCTCCATGATGGTGTCTAGATTGGATTTGGTGGTTCTGGAACTCGCGGCGGCTGGAATTGTGTTTCATTGACTCCCCTAGGGTTTTTTGATTTTCGGGGTATTTAAGAACAAATAGGCGGTGCGATAGGCGGCCGAGGTGGGGACAACCCACCAGGGCACACCTGGGCCCCCAGGCGCGCCCAGGTGGGTTGTGCTCCCCTCGGAGCCCCCCTCTAGTACTTCTTTGGCCCAACATGTGTCTTACGGTCCAGAAAAAATCTCCAAAAAGTTTCACTGCGTTTGGACTCCGTTTGGTACTGATTTTCTGCGAAGTAAAAAATAAGCAAAAAACAGCAACTAGCATTGGGCACTATGTCAATAGGTTAGTCCCAAAAAATGATATAAAGTTTCAATAAAATGATTGTGAAACATCCAGGAATGATAATATAACAGCATGGAACAATAAAAAATTATAGATACGTTGGAGACGTATCAACATACCCAAGCTTAATTCCTACTCGTCCTCGAGTAGGTAAATGATAAAAACAGAATTTTTGGTGTGGAATGATGCCTATCATGTTCATCACATATTCTTTTATTTTGTAGCATGGACATTTGGACTTTTATATGATTCAAAGCAATAGTCTAGTTTTGACATGAAGATTTTAATACTCAAGCATATCAACATGCAACCATGTCTTTCAAAATATCAGCACTAATGCAAGTTATCCCTAGCCCATTATCCTCAACCATTGATCCATTCATGAAACACACTCACATATTAGCTACACCCAATGCTCAAGTACGATCATAGTGCCCCTTAGTTGGTGCTTTATAGGAGAAGATGGAGACTCAAATAAAAATAAAAATTGCATAAAGTAAATAGATAGTCCCTTCACAGTGGGAAGTAGGGATTTGTAGAGGTGCCAGAGCTCAAAGCGAAAAACTTAGAGATAAAAACATTTTGAGAGGTGTATCCATCCCACCAACGAAAACGACTTAGAGTTCCCAACACTTTCCATGCTTAGATATATCATAGGTGGTTCCCAAACAGAAAAATAAAGTTTATTCCTTTTTGCACCATACTTTCACATTCCACGGCTAGCCGTATCCACGGGTGCAATCCATACCAACACTTTCCAAGGAATTTATTATTTGACAACATAAAGTAAATTCATTTTTCATTTCAGGACTGGGCATCCCTAATACCTTTCTCGTACTCTCGTGCAATGACAAGTGAATAAACACTCATCTCGAGAAGAACACATCTAGCATGGAAAAATATCAGCCACCCCCTACTGTTTCATGAGCGGTATGAGCACACAAAAGGAATTTTATTTTGAAAATTATAGATGGTTGATGTCGCTTGAAGCTATGTCGGTATTTCCCCAAAGAGGAAGGGATGATGCAGCACAGTGGCGGTAGGTATTTCCCTTAGATATGGAACCAAGGTTATCGAACCAGTTGGAGAACCAAGCAACACAACGTAAACAACCCCTGCACACAGATAACAAATCCTCGCAACTCGACGTGTTAAAGGGTTTTTTTATAGGAAGACTGTAAGGGAACCCCCTACAGTATAATTGGTGCAACAAACCCAAATTGCAAGTACCATGCCTTGAACCTGGGTGGGTGTGAAGGCATCAGCCCCTTCTCACCACTAGGCTATGCCTTAGTCTGCACGTGTTAAAGGGGTTGTCAATCCCTATCGGGTAATGGTGCTAGAAATTGGTGCGTGATGGGAGAAAGTTGTAATAGATTGAATAAATAGACCGCAAATAAAATAAAATGCATCAAGGTATTTTTGGGTTTTTGGATTAATAGATCGGAAAATAGAAGCAAATAAAAGTAGATCTCAAAGGCAAATAATATGAGAAAGAGACCCGGGCAGGGGCCGTAGGTTTCACTAGTGGTTTCTCTCGAGAAAAATAGCAAACAGTAGGTGAACAAATTACTGTTGGGAAATTGATAGAACTTCAAATACTCATGACAATATCCAGGCAATGATCATTACATAGGCATCACGTCCAAGATTAGTAGACCAACTCCTGCCTGCATCTACCACTATTACTCCACACATCGACCGCTATCCAGCATGCATATAGTGTATTAAGTTCATGGAGAAACGGAGTAATGCAATAAGAACAATGACATTATGTAGACAAGATCTATCTATGTAGAGATAGACCCCATCATTTTATCCTTAGTAGCAATGATACATACATGTCGGTTCCCCTTCTGTCACCGGGAACAAGCACCATAAGATCGAACCCACTACAAAGCACCTCTTCCCATTGCAAGATAAATAGATCAAGTTGGCCAAACAAAACCCAAATATCGGAGAAGAAATATGAGGCCATAAGCAATCATGCATAAAAGAGATCAAAGAAACTCAAATACTTTCATAAATATAAAAAGATAGATCTGATCATAAACTCAAAGTTCATCGATCCCAACAAACACACCGCAAAAGAGTTACATCACATGGATCTCTAAGAGACCATTGTATTGAGAATCAAGAGAGAGAGAGGAAGCCATCTAGCTACTAACTATGGACCCGAAGGTCTACAAAGAACTACTCACGCATCATCGGAGAGGCACCAATGGAGGTGGTGAACCCCATCTGAGATGGTGTCTAGATTGGATCTGGTGGTTCTGGACTCTGCGGCGGTTGGATCAATATTTTGTCAACTCCCCCAGGGTTTTGGGAATATTGGGGTATTTATAGAGCAAAGAGGTGGTCCGGGGGGCACCCGAGGTGGGAAAAACTCACTAGGGCGCGCCTAGGCCTCTTGGCGCGCCCTAGTGGGTTGTGCTCCCCTCGAGGCACCCCCAAGCGCAGCCAGGGCCCGTTGTGTTCCTTCTGCCCATAAAAATTCTCCGTAAAGTTTCATGGCATTTGGATTCCGTTTGATATTGATTTTCTGCGATGTAAAAAACATGGAAAAAACAGCAACTCGCACTTGGCACTATGTCAATAGGTTTGTACCAAAAATGATATAAAATGATTATAAAACCTCCAAGATTGATAATATAATAGCATGGAACAATCAAATATTATAGATACGTTGGAGACGTATCAACATCGCCAAGCTTAACTCCTACTTGTCCTCAAGTAGGGAAGTGATAAAAACAGAATTTTTGATGTGGAATGCTGCCTAACATGTCATATCATATTTCTTTCTTTATAGCATGGACATTTGGATTTTTATATTGTTCAAAGCAATAGTCTAGTTTTGACATGATAATTTAAATACTCAAGCATATCAACAAGCAACCATGTCTTTCAAAATATCAACGCTAAAATAATCTATACCTAGCCCATCATGCTCAACCATTGATCCATTCATGAAACACACTCGCATATTAGCTACACCCAATACTCAAGTACGATCATATTGCCTCCTAGTTGGTGCTTTTATAAGATAAGATGGAGACTCAAATTCAAAATTAAAATTGCATAAAGTAAAAGAAAGTCCCTTCGCAGAGGGAAGTAGGGATTTGTAGAGGTGCCAGAGCTCAAAGCGAAAAACTTGGAGATAAAAACATTTTGAGAGGTGTATCCATCCCACCAACGAAAACAACTTAGAGTTCCCAACACTTTCCAAGCTTAGATATATCATAGGCGGTTCCCAAACAGAAAATAAAGTTTATTCCTTTTTCCACCATACTTTCACTTTCCATGGCTAACAGTATCCATGGGTGCCCTTCATACCAACACTTTCCAAGGAATTTATTATTTGATAACATAAAGTAAATTCATTTTTTCATTTCGGGACTGGGCATCCCTAATACCTTTTCCTTACTCTCGTGCAATGCCAAGTGAATAAACACTCATCATGATAATAACACATCTAGCGTGGAAAATATTAGCCAGCCCTCACTGCTCCTCAAGCAACATGCACACACAAAAGAAAATTTTATTTTTGATAATTAGAGATGGCACATGGAAACTTGCTTAGAACGGTAGAAGAATACCACATATAGGTAGTGATCATACTTAGTGCAAAATGAAGGCTAGCAAATGATTTAAAGGTTTTTGGATGCACAAGTAGTGATCATACTTAGTGCAAAATGAAGGCTAGCAAAAGATTGAGAAGAGACAAACCAAGAAACGAATAATCGCATAAGCAAGCATTAAGCATAACTAACATCAAATAATGCACCATAAGTAGGATATAATTTCATAGAACAACTATTGACTTTCGTGCTTGCATGGGGAATCACAAATCTTAACACCAATATTCTTACTAAAGCATAATTACTCATCAAGATGACTCACATATCACATCATCATATCTCAAAACTATTACTAAGAATCAAGCTTATTTTGTCCAATGATCTTCATGAAAGTTTTTATTATATCCTTCTTGGATATCTATCACTTTGGGACTAATTTTCATGTGTTGCTTTTCATAAGATTAAACAAATATAAGTGAAGATCATGAGCATAATATTTCTTTCTCTCGAATTAATTTAAGTGAAGCAAGAGAGAATTTCTTGAAAATTTTACTAACTCTCAAATAAATCTAAGTGAAGCAAGAGAGCATTTCTTCAAAAATACTAAGCACACCATGCTCAAAAAGATATAAGTGAAGCACTAGAGCAAGTCCATAGCTCATAAAAAATTTAAGTGAAGCAAAGAGAGCAATTCTAATAAGTCATGACATAATTTTGGCTCTCTCAAATAGGTGTGTCCAGCAAGGGATCAAGACTTAAAACACAAAATAAAACAAGCAAAGAATCATATCATACAAGACGCTCCAAGCAAAACACATAGTATGTGACGAATAAAAATATAGCTTCGAGTAAAATACCGATGGTCATTAGAAGAAAGAGGGGATGCCACTCGGGGGCAGCCCCAAGCTTAGTTGGTTGCTCATTTTTGGATAATAGCTTGGGATGCCGGGGAATCCCCAAGCTTAGGCTCTTCTACTCCTTATTCCTTCATCCATCGTAAGATAACCCAAAGCTTGAAAACTTTAATCACACAAAACTCAACAAAAACCTTCGTGATATCCTTAGTATAAGAAAATAATAAATCACTAATATAAGTGTTGTATCAAACCAATTCAAATTTTGTTCTTGCACTATATCTACTGTATTCCAACTTTTCTATCGCAAAAACTCATCAAAGAAAACCATAGAGCCATCAAAATAAGCACACAACACAAAGAAAACAGAATCTGTCAAAACAGAACAGTCTGTAGCAATCTGACTATCTTGAATACTTCTGTACCTCAAACAATTCTGAAAAATTAGGAAGACTTGAGAAATTTGTATATTGATCTACTGCAAGTGGAATTGTTATTTTATCGCTTTCTGGTAAAAAATGATAATTAGTTTCGCGAGCGCAAAAGTTTCTGTTTTTCAGCAAGATCAAACAACTATCACCCAAGAAGATCCTAAAGGCTTTACTTGGCACAAACACTAATTAAAACATAAAAAACACAATCATAAGAGTAGCATAATTGTGCTAACACTCAAAAAAGGAAGCAAAAAACAAAAATAAATTTTATTCATTGGGTTGCCTCCCAACAAGCGCTATAGTTTTACGCCCTTAGCTAGGCATAAAGCAAGGATCTAAGTTTTGTCATCCTTGGTTCAAGATCCATAAGATGCCCTCATGATTGATTCATATTGTGGCCTAATTCTTGTTCTAGGAAAGTGTTCCATAACCTTCCTCAAAGGGAATTGGAACTTAATATTCTTTCATATCAATCACGGCACCAGTAGTGCGTAAAAATGGTCTACCAAGAATAATTGGACAAGACGGATTGCAATCAATATCAAGAACAATAAAATCTATGGGCACATAATTCCTATTTGCAAGAATAATAACATCATTAATTCACCCACATGCTTTTTAATAGTGGAATCCGCCAAGTGCAAATTCAAAGAACACTCTTCAAGATCGGTAAGACCAAGCACATCACATGAAGATTTCGGAATAGTAGAAACACTAGCACCCAAGTCACACAAAGCTAAAGACTCATAATTTTTAATCTTGATTTTGATAGTAGGTTCCCATTCATCATGCAATTTTCTAGGAATTGAAACTTCTAATTCCAATTTTTCTTCAAAAGCTTTCATCATATCATCAACAATATGTTTAGTAAAAGCTTTATTTTGTTCGTAAGCATGTGGTGAATTTACCATGGATTGCAACAAAGAAATACAATCAATCAAAGAGCAACTATCATAATTAAAGTCTTTGTAAACCAAAAGAGTGGGCACATCACTAGCTAAAGTTTTGACCTCTTCAAACCCACTTTTATCAATTTTCTCAACAAGATTTTCACCCTCCGAAATATTGGGACGCCTTCTACCTAAAGTTGACTCTTCTTCAGTCCCTTTTTCATAAATATTAATTTTACTAAACAAGGAATCGATAGAAGAAACACCAATCATTTTAAGATCTTCATCACTTTTGCGAAAGAAATCACTGGAAAATGCTTTTTCTGAAAATTATCTTTTTGCTCTAAGCATAGCGGTTCTTTTCTTACTTTCATCCATAGGAACATAAAGAGCTTTAATTGATTAATCAACTTTAGGCACAAAAAATTTCATCTTGAGATTTTCCACATCAAGAGCAATTCTATCAACACTTCTAGATGAATCATATATCTTACTCAAATTTTCATCTATGGAAGTGTTGAAAACTTTTTGCGTTTTGATAAATTCTTTAGTATTATTCTCAAGATCAGAGGTGTTCCTATTATTATTATAAGATTTATTTCCATAGGAATTATCATAATTATATGTAACATCCCAAATTTTCAATTTGGAATGTTATACATAGGTCATTCATGAATATCATATTTTGTGCATTTCGACTCCCGCGATCCTCAAAATTCTAAACAACTCATGGACCCTCGGAGAGAGTTGGGGGATTTCACCGTTTGCATATTTGAATTTTATCAAATATGGAAACAAGGATCACTTTGGTTTTAATAAATTTTCTCTCTGAAAATATTTCATACCAAAATATATGAGAGGAGATAATATGACTTCTCCAAAATAAATGAAATATTGGAGGAAAAATATTAAATTCAATTTGCATATTTTATTTGGATTTTATTGCAATTTTATTTGAATTAGGGAAAATATGCGTTTTTCAAAATTGCATTATAGGCCCAAATAAATGTTCACCTTGTCCGGCTTATTTTTAGAGGACGAGGAAATTTTATTTCGGGATTTTTGAAGACCGTTTAGTATTTCTTTTCTTTGTTTATCTGCGCGGAATAATTTAAAAAAGAAAGAAAGGGGGAACCGACTTCGGGCCATACCCGGCCTGGACTCCACCCGGCCGGCCTCCTTATAAGCCATGCCCCGAGCCCCCCAGCCCACCAGCTCCCGCGCCTACAAACCCTAGCCGCCGCCGCCGTGCCTCGATCCATGCGTCACCGCGCCGCCGCTCGCCGTCGCCGTCGCCATCACGCATCCTGAGGTAGCCGCGTATGGTTTTTTAACCCCCATTTTTTCTTAGATCGGTTTTATTTTCCTAGTTTAGTTATTTAGCGAACGCTTGTTCGTACGTTCGTTTTAACGAACGGTTTTCACCCGTTAGTCACAGATAGCGAACGCTCGTTCGTTAGCCTGTCAGTCAGTTTTTCTTTTTCCAGGGGTTTTCCGCGATTATTTTCGATCGTGATCTCTGTCCTAATTTTCGATCTAGTATATCTTTTCGCTCGTTTATCGGAATCAGGCGATTGAAGCGCCTAGATCTTCGTTTCGAAGCCCTCTTTCCGTTTAACCACCTTGAACAAGATTTTGGTAATGTAAAATTTGACCTTAGTCCAGATTAGTAATCAGATCCTGTTTCTTTCATAGTTTAGGTTTCGTTGCTTCGTTTGATTTGATTCTTTTTCCAAACTGGAGTTCTTAAGTTTAACTTTCTGGTTAGATCATCTTATTTGAGATTTACCCGTGCATCTTGTCTTGATTGCTTATGTATGCTATTGTTTGTTTGCGATAGAACACCCAGAGTGCGAAGCGTGCTACTACGAGTCTTTAGGATTTGCAGATCGTCAGCAAGGCAAGTAACACATTGATCATACTTCTTTCATACCCAGTTTTTATGCATCAGTTCTAATACCCAACATTTGCATGATTAGGATGTGATTAACTTGTGGGTATTGGGAAGTAGATGATGAGGTAGAACCTATTACCTATTCTATTATCAAACCCTGGCAATTACTTCTACGTTATGCTTATATTGCCATGCTATGCTCGTAGACATGGTTTGGGTTTGAGAAATCCATGACAGATGTGAGATTGTTAATTAATGGTTCAACTTAAGGTGGCAACTTTAATACACATCCGGGTGGATTGCTTGTTTGTGCACCTAGGGATATACCAGTGTTGTCCTAGGAGATCCCGGGGATATACCGTGTGATCCTCCTATGGTCCGCCACCCAGGCTCAAAGGGATCATGAGATTATTCATGCTAGAAACTTCCGTGTGCAGCCACAAGCCATTGTGGGCTCTGGCATAGTTGAGTATGTTGTGTGACCTCTTTTAGTGGTGGGCTAGCAGATGTAGAGGGAAAGTAGGTGTAACTGTCCACCCGGAGTAAAGAGTTAATGCTTCTGAAAGACTGTGTCTCGGTCATCCGTTCCTCAAACACCACGTAGTGCGAGAAATCCAACGGAGGAGATCGAGTCTTGTGGGTAAAATTTCGCAAACCTCTGCAGTGTGTATAAACTAATCATGGTTAGTCGTGTCCCCGGTTATGGACAACTTGAGTATCTAGTACTTGGATTATCCTACTGTATCTCATCACTCTAAACTGATTTGTTGGGTTGATAATTACTTTTAATTGGGATTGAGATGGGGGTACTCTCTCAATGTTTCAACTACCATGATAGTTAAATAAAAATTTATTCCTTTGTTGTAGGGAAAAATTTTCTTTTCGCAAAAAGCATATAACCATAGAGTCTCCACCAGCCATATATGCATATAGTGTTAGCATTTATCAATTCATTGCTCTACTGTGTTACATTGCCAGCATATTCCATGTGCTGACCCGTTTTCGGGCTGCAACGTATTATGTTGCAGACTTTTCAGACGAGGAGTAAGACACGATAGGTCGTTTGTCATGCACTCAGCTATGCCGTTGGAGTTGATGGACTCACTTTATCTTCCAAGCCTTCCGTTGTTATCGTATTAGATGGCCTTAAGCCATATTTAGTGTAATAAGTTCTCTCTTGAGATATTCGATGTAATAAGTGTGTGATTGCTACTCTGTTAATCTGTTATAAATCCTTCGAGTACTGTGTGTGTCAGCATTACCGATCCAGGGATGACGCTAAAGCACAGAGACTTGACCATTTGAGGTCGGGTCGCTACATTATATGAGACATTACTAGGAAAAGGGCTAGTATTAAAATTACCTCTATAAGCATTGTTGTTGAAATTATTTCGAGAGATAAAATTCACATCTATGGCATCACTATTTTTCTCAATCAAAGTAGACAAATGCATATCATTAAGATCAATAGGAGCACTTCTACTAGCAACCAATTTCACAAGACATCAACTTTTTCACTCAAAGAAGAAATTTCTTCAACTGAATTAACTTTTTTACTAGTAGGAGCTCTTTCGGTATGCCATTGCGAATAGTTTGCCATAATATTATCAAGCAATTTGGTGGCTTCACCCAAAGTGATTTCCATAAAAGTACCACCCGCGGCAGAATCTAAAAGATTACGAGAAACAAAATTCAATCTCGCGTAAAATATTTGTATGATCATCCAATGATTTAACCCATGAGTTGGGCAATTCCTTAGCATCATTTTCATCCTTTCCCAAGATTATGGAACATGCTCATGTTCAAGTTGCTTGAAATTCATGATCTGGGTTCTAAGGGAAATAATTTTTGCGGGCGGAAAATACTTTGTGATAAAAGCATCTTTGCACTTATTCCAAGAATTGATACTATTGCGAGGCAAAGAAGAGAAACAATTTTTTGCAGAATTATACAAAGAAAACGGAAATAATTTCATCTTGACCACATCATTGTCCACATATTTTTCTTTTGCATATCGCATAATTCCACGAAGGTATTAAGATGGGATGCAGCATCCTCATTAGGAGTACCGGAAAATTGATCTTTCATAACAAGATTCAACAAAGCAGTATTAATATCACAAGTCTCCGCACTAGCGGCGGGAGGAGCAACCGGAGTGCCGATAAAATCATTGTTGTTGGTATTTGAGAAATCTCATAACTTGGTGTTCTCTTGAGTCATGATGCCCACACAACAAGATTGCACTCAAAAACAAATCCGGCAAGAAAACGGCGAACGGAAAAGAGAGGCGAATAAAAAAACAAATTTTTGCGAAGTGGGGGAGAGGAAAATGGCAAATAATGTAAATTTCGAGGAGATGAGATTTGTGATTAGGAACCTGGTATCTGTTGAAGAATCTCCCTGGCAACGGCGCCAGAAATTCCATTTGATCTCGCTTGAAGCTACGTCGGTATTTCCCCAATGAGGAAGGTCTGATGCAGCACATCGGCGGTAGGTATTCCCCTCAGATATGAAACCATGGTTATCGAACCAGTAGGAGAACCAAGAAACACAACGTAAACAGCCCCTGCACACAGATACCAAATCCTCGCAACCCGACGTGTTAAAGGGGTTGTCAATCCTTTTCGGGTAACGGTGCCAGAAATTGGTGTGTGACGGGAGAAAGTTGTAATAGATTGAATAAATAGATCGCAAACAAAATAAAGTGCAGCAAAGTATTTTTGAGGTTTTGGATTAATAGATCTGAAAATAAAAGCTAATAAAAGTAGATCACAAAGACAAATAATATGAGAAAGAGAACCGGGGGCCGTAGGTTTCACTAGTGGCTTCTCTCAAGAAAAATAGCAAACGGTGGGTGAACAAATTACTGTTGGGAAATTGATAGAACTTCAAATATTCATGACGATATTTAGGCAATGATCATTACATAGGCATCACGTCCAAGATTAGTAGACCGACTCCTACCTGCATCTACTACTATTACTCCACACATCGACTGCTATCCAGCATGCATCTAGTGTATTAAGTTCATGGAGAAACGGAGTAATGTAATAAGAATGATGACATGATGTAGACAAGATCTATATATGTAGAGATAGACCCCATCGTTTTATCCTTAGTAGCAATGATACATACATGTCGGTTCCCGTTCTGTCACTAGGATCAAGCACCGTAAAATCGAACCCACTACAAAGCACCTCTTCCCATTGCAAGATAAATAGATCAAGTTGGCCAAACAAAACCCAAATATAGGAGAAGAAATACAAGGCTATAAGCAATCATGCATAAAACAGATCAAAGAAACTCAAATACTTCCATGGATATAAAAAGATAGATCTGATCATAAACTCAAAGTTCATCGATCCCAACAAACACACCGCAAAAGAATTACATCATATGGATCTCCAAGAGACCGTTGTATTGAGAATAAAGAGAGAGAGAGAGAGAGAGAGAGAGAGAGAGAGAGAGAGAGAGGACGCCATCTAGCTACTAACTACGGACCCGAAGGTCTACAAAGAACTACTCACGCATCATCAGAGAGGCACCAATGGAGGTGGTGAACCCCATCCAAGATGGTGTCTAGATTGGATCTGGTGGTTCTGGACTCTGCGGCGGCTGGATCAATATTTCATCGACACCCCTTGATGACCTAGGGTTTTGGGAATATTGGGGTATTTATAGAGCAAGGAGGCGGTCTGGGGGGCACCCGAGGTGGGCACAACCCACTAGGGCCCGCCTGGGCCTCCTAGCATGCCTTGGTGGGTTGTGCTCCCCTCGGGGCACCCCCAGGCGCAGCCAGGGCCCGTTGTGTTCCTTCTAGCCCATAAAAATCTACCGTAAAGTTTTGTGGCATTTGGACTCCGTTTGATATTGATTTTCTATGGTGTAAAAAACATGGAAAAAACAACAACTAGCACTTGGCACTTTGTCAATAGGTTAGTACCAAAAAATGATATAAAATGATTATAAAACATCCAAGATTGATAATATAACAGCATGGAACAATAAAAAATTATAGATACATTGGAGGCGTATCAATGGCACATACAAATTTGCTTAGAACGGCACGAAAATACCGCATATAGGTAGGTATAGTGGACACATGTGGCAAAACTAGTTTAAAGGTTTTGGATGCACAAGTAGTATTCCTACTTAGTACAAGTGAAGGCTAGCAAAATATTGAGAAGCAACCAACCAAGAAATGGAAAGTCTCATAAGCGAGCATTAAGCATAACTAACACCCAATAATGCACCACAAGTAGTATGTAATTTCATTGCATAACTATTGACTTTCGTGCTTGCATAGGGAATCACAAACCTTAACACCAATATTCTTACTAAAGAATAAATACTCATCAACATGACTCACATACCACTATCATCATATCTCAAAACTATTAAAAAGAATCAAGTTTATTCTATACAATGATCTTTATGAAAGTTTTTATTATATCCCTCTTGAATATCTATCACCTTGGGACTAATTTCGTATGTTGCTTTTGATAGCTCAAATAAATCTAAGTGAAGAACATGAGCATAAAAAATTTCTTCTCTCAAAATAATATAAGTGAAGCATGAGAGAATTTCTTCAAAAATTACTAACTCTCAAATAAATCTAAGTGAACCATGAGAGCATTTCTTCAAAAATAATAATGCACACCGTGCTCAAAAAGATAGTAGTGAAGCACTAGAGCAATTCCATAGCTCAAAAATTTAAGTGAAGCATATAGAGCAATTCTAACAAATCATAGCATAAGTTTTGGCTCGCTCAAATAGGTGTGTCCAGCAAGGATATATGACACAAATTGAAAAGCAAAACAGTCAAATACTCAGATGATAAAAGTCTCTCCAAGCAAAACTCATGATATGTGACGAATAAAAATATAGCTTCCAAATAAAATACCGATGGTCATTTGAAGAAAGAGGGGATGCCACTCGGGGCATCCCCAAGCTTAGTTGCTTGCTTCTCTTTGGATATTAACTTGGGGTGCCATGGGACATCCCCAAGCTTAGCCTCTTCTTACTCCTTATTCCTTCACCCATCATGATCTCACCCAAAACTTGAAAAGTTCAATCACACAAAACTCAACAAAACCTTTGTGGGATCCGTTAGTATAACAAAGCAAATCACTACTCTAAGTAATGTTGCAAACCCATTCATATTTTGTTTTTGCATTATATCTAGTATATTCCAACTTTACCATGGCTTATACCCTCCAATACAAACCATAGATTCATCAAAATAAGCACACAATGCAAAGAAAACAGAATCTCTCAAAAACAGAACAATCTATAGCAATCTGAAAACATTGAATACTTCTGTAACTTCAAAAATTCTGGAAAATTAGCACAACATGGGAAATTTGTATATCAATTTTGTCTACAATAATCAGGATTTTATCGCGCTTCTGTCATTTTTAATAATTCTGTCACTAGCGAACAAAGTTTCTGTTTTTTTAATAAGATCAAATCAACTATCACTCAGCATGATCCCAAAGGCTTTGCTTGGCACAAACACTAATTAAAACATAAGAAACACAATCATAACAGTAGCATAATTGTGCAACACTCAAGAACAGAAAGAAAAAAACAAAAATAAATTTTATTCATTGGGTTGCCTCCCAACAAGTGCTATAGTTTTATGCCCCTAGCTAGGCATAATGCAAAGATCTAACTATTGTCATCTTTGGTTTTAGTTCCATAAGATGCCCTCATGATTTATTCATATGGTGGCTTGATTCTTGTTCTAGGGACGTGTTCCATTCCCTTTATTAGTGGAAATTGAAATTTAATATTGCCTTCTTGAGTGTTGGTGGCGGGGCGGCGGTGGTGCGGCGCGGCGGTAGCCCGCGGCGCAGGCGGCGGCGGCGAGGCGGGGCTAGCGCGGCGGCTAGGGTTGGAGGGCGGGCTGGTGGGCTGCAGCCTCGACGGCTTATAAAGCCTCCCCCGGGCGGAGTCCCGAGCGGATACGGCCCAAAGTCGGTTTCCTCTTTTTTAAAAATATATTCCGCGGAGAAAAACAAATAAAAGAAATACTAAACGGACTCCAAAAATCCTGAAATAAATTTTCCCCGTCCTCTAAAAATCTACCGGATAAGGTGAACATTTATTTAGGACTCTAATGCAATTTTGAAAAACGCATATTTTTCCTAATTCAAATAAAATAGCAATAAAACTCCGAATAAAAATCTTATTTGATTTTAATATTAAATCTCCAATATTTCTTTATTTTGAGGAAGTCATCTTATCCTCTCTCTTTTATTTTTATAAAAGAAATATTCAAAGATAAAATAATTAAAATCAAACGATCCTCTTTTCAAAATTCGAGAAACTCAAATATGAAAATAACGAAATTCCCAACTCTCTCCGTGGGTCCTTGAGTTGCGTAGAATTTCTAGGATCAAGCCAAAATGCAATAAAATATGATATGCAATGATGACCTAATGTATAACATTCCAAATTGAAAATTTGGGATGTTACAAACCTACCCCCCTTAAGATGAATCTCGCCCTCGATATTCGGGTTGGCTAGAAAATAGGTGAGAGTGATCATTCCGTAGGTCTTCCTCTTGTTCCTAGGTGGCTTCATCTTCGGTATAGTGACTCCACTGAACCTTACAGAACATGATAACTTTGTTGCGTGTAACTCGGTTGGCAAACTCGAGAATCTTGACTGGATTCTCCTCGTAGGTCAAATCACTATCCAACTGTATCGCTTCCAGTGGCACTGTATCTCTCAGAGGGATACCAGCCATCTCTGCGTGGCACTTCTTCAACTGAGAAACGTGGAACACATCGTGAACTCCTGACAATCCTTCGGGCAATTCCAACTTGTAAGCAACTTCTCCCATACGTTCCAAAACTTTGTATGGTCCCACAAAACATGGTGCTAACTTTCCCTTAACTCCAAAATGCTTCACTCCTCGAAGTGGTGATACACGAAGATACACTCTGTCTCCGACTTCGTAAACTATCTCCTTGCGTTTAGAATCCGCATAACTCTTCTGTCTGGACTGGGCTACCTTGAGTCTATCGCGAATCATATTAACCTTCTCTTCAGACTCTTTAATCAAATCTGGTCCAAACAACTGTCTGTCTCCAACTTCATCCCATAACAACGGTGTTCTGCACCTCCTTCCGTACAATGCTTAGAAAGGGGCCATCTTCAAACTGGCTTGATAGTTGTTATTGTAAGAGAACTCTGTGTAAGGAAAATTGTCGTCCCAACTAGATCCATAGTCTAGCGCACAAGCTCTCAACATGTCCTCCAAAATCTGATTGACACTCTCAGTTTGTCCATCTGTTTGCGGGTGAAAAGTTGTACTGAACTCTAACCTGGTTCCCAAAGTTTCATGCAACTGATTCTAAAACTTTGAGGTAAACTGGGTTCCTCTATCTGATACAATGGTCCTCGGAACTCCATGCAAACATACGATCCTGGTAATGTATATCTTTGCCAACTTAGCACTGGTGTAAGTGGTCTTCACTGGGATGAAATGAGCTACTTTCGTCAAATGATCGACTACAACCCATATCGAGTCATAGCCCGAATGAGTCCTGGGTAATCCCGTGATAAAATACATGCCTAGCTTGTCCCACTTCCATTCGGGTATCGGCAATGGTTGTAGCAATCACGCTGGCTTCTGATGCCCTGCCTTCACTCTCTGACATACATCACAAATTGCTACATACTCCGCAATATCCTTCTTCATTGCGGTCCACTAGAATCTATCCTTCAAATCCAAATACATCTTGGTATTTCCTGGGTGAATCGAATATGGTCAATCATGAGCCTCCTGCAAAATCAGCTTCCTGATCTCCTGATCATTTGGCACATATACGCGGTCCTCGAACCATAAGGTATAGTGCTCATCCTCACAAAATCCTTTAGCCTTTCCTTTGCTCATCCTTTCCTTTATCTCGGCAATCTCCTTGTCCGTCTTCTGAGCTTCTCTGATCTTATCCATCAAAGTAGACTGAATCTCCAATGCTGCTACATAACCCCTCGGAAATATCTCCAAACATAGCTCGCGAAGATTCTCTGCTAACTCCTTGGGTAACTCTCCGGTCATGAGGGTATATATTGACATGACTCTTGCGGCTCAACACATCGGCTACTATGTTAGCCTTTCCGGGATGGTAGTGCAACTTCATGTCATAATCCTTAATGAGTTCCAACCATCTCCTCTACCTGAGATTCAACTCCTTCTGCGTGAAGATATATTTCAAACTCTTGTGATCCGTGTATACCTCACAATGGTTTCCGATGAGAAAATGTCTCCAAGTCTTCAACGCATGCACTACGGCTGCTAACTCCAAATCATGCATAGCATAATTTAACTCACGAGGTTTAAGTTGTCGTGAGGCATATGAAACAACTCTTCCTTCCTGCATAAGTACGACTCCAAGTCCTCGACGAGAAGCGTTGCAATACACTTCATAATCCTTGCATTGATCTGGCAGAATCAACACTGGTGATGTAACCAAGCGTTTCTTCAACTCCTAAAAACTGGCCTGACATTCCTCAGTCCATTTGAACTTAGCGTCCTTCTTCAACAACTCCATCATAGGCTTTGCAATCTTCGAGAAATTCTCAATGAACCTCCGGTAGTATCCTGCGAGTCCAAGAAAACTCCGGATCCCTCCAACTGACGTGGGTGCCTCCCAATTTGTCACAGTGACAACTTTGGTGGGGTCTATTGCTATTCCTTCTCCCGATATAACATGTCCAAGGAATCCAACTTCCTTCAACCAAAACTCACACTTGCTGAACTTGGCGTATAGCTGATGTTCTCCGAGCTTCCCAAGTACTAATCGCAAATGCTCTTTGTGCTCCTCTTCATTCTTCGAGTAGACCAGAATATCATCAATGAACACCACAACGAACTTATCCAAAAACTCCATAAACACCTTGTTCATCATGTTCATGAAATAGGCAGGTGCGTTAGTCAGGCCAAATGACATAACGGTATACTCACATAGCCCGTACCTTGTGGTAAAAGCTGTCTTAGGTATATCCTGCTCACGAATCTTCAGTTGGTGGTACCCTGATCGCAGATCAATCTTGGAAAACACCTTAGCTCCTTGCAGCTGATCAAACAAATCATTGATCATTGGCAGTGGGTACTTGTTCTTGATCGTCACCTCATTCAATCCTTGATAATCAACAACCATCCTCAACGATCCATCCTTCTTCTCCACTAGAAGTACTGGTGATCCCCAAGGTGACGAGCTTGGGCGAATATATCCTTTATCCAGTAACTCCTTAATCTGCTTCTTAATTTCCTCTAAATCCTGTGCGGGCATCCTGTACGGTCTCTTAGATATTGGCCCTATGCCTGGCAAAAGCTCAATCAAAAACTCGATGTCTCTATCCGGTGGCATGCCTGGCAACTCTTTAGAAATATATCCGGGAAATCCCTCACCACTGGTACTTCCTCCTGTACAACTCCTGATAAGGAATTTACTTGAGTCCTATTCGGCACATGTCGGGATACATACTTGATCCTTCTTCCTTCTGGGGTGGTGAGCAAAATTGACTTACTGGCGCAATCGATGTTTCCTCCATACATCGATAGCCAATCCATACCCAGAATCACATCCAAACCTTGCGATTCCAAAATTATCAGATCTGAGGGGAAAACATGCCTACCTATGGTCAATGGCATCTGAAAACATCCTTGGCTTGCCATATACTCTGCTCCTGGCAAGCTCACTAACATAGGTGTACTAAGAGCTTTGGTGGGCAGCTTATACTTATCCACAAATCCCCTTGATATGTATGAATGCGATGCACCAGTATCAAAAGGAACGACTGCAGTAAATGACTTAACCAAAAACTTACCTATTACTGCATCTGGCTGGGCTTCAATCTCCTTCATGTTAACGTGGTTCACTTGTCCCCTATCGAAAGGGTTGGGCTTCTTCCCAGAACTTCCATTGCCATTTCCATTCTTAGCATCAGGACATTCATTGGCGTAATGTCCGGTCTTATGGCACTTGTAGCTAGTAACGTGGCTTAGATCTTTCTTGGTGGGGGTTGCTGGGTTGGAACGGTTCTGTCCGTTGCTTCCTCCATTACCATTTCCGCTCTTGGAGCCACTATGGTTGTGCGAACTTCCTCTAGTGTGATTGTGACCTCCATGGTTATGGACAAGTCCTCCCGAGTTCGGGGTAAAACGGGGTCTCTGTTGAGCTCCTGAATTATACTTCCCTTGTCCATACTTCCTCTTACGGTTGTCAATCTGCTGCTGCTTCCCTTCAAGCATGAGAGTTCTATCTACCAATTGTTGGTAGTTATTAAAGGTTGCTACCATCAACTGCATGCTCATCTCATCATTCAGTCCTTCCAGAAACTTCTCATGTTTAGCTGCATCCGTAGCAACGTCATCTGGGGCATAACGTGCTAGCTTGCTAAAGTCATCCACATACTGGCCAACGATGCGTCCTCCTTGGCGTAAGTTGCGAAACTCACGCTTCTTCATGGCCATAGCTCCTGCTGATACATGGGCAATGCGAAAAGCCTGCTGGAACTGGTCCCATGTAACATTGGCTATAGGATAGGTGACAGTGTAATTCTCCCACCATGAGGCTGCTGGTCCATCCAATTGATGCGCGGCAAAACGCACCTTCTCAGCATCTGTGCATCCTGAAGTGGTTAACTCCCTTCCAATCCTACGGAGCCAATCATCTGCCACTATCGGCTTGGTGCTACTGGAAAACACCGGCGGCTGCAACCTCAAAAAACGGGCTAAGTTGTCAACTGGGGGTGGCGGTGGTGGGTTGTTGTTGTTGTTGCCTTGGTTCTGAACTAACAACCGCATCAAGGTATTCTGCTGCTGGATCAACTGAATGAGCTCCGGTGGAAAGGTAAATCCGGGGTCACGTCTCGGAGGCATTTGAGGGTTTAGAGGGAAGAGAATAGAATAGAATGAGGTCTAGTGAGAAAACACTACCCATATGCACATGAGACAAACACAATCATATCACTCAATCAATCAAGCAAGGGCATACAATCGGTCTAGAACTATCGTTACAAAAGTGCTCGGACTATACTATATACATGGTGGAATACTACTACTGATAAGGTGGTCGACTAGAAAAATTGATCGATCAAAGACTCCATGATATCTGCTCCAGCTTCATCAACATAGTCATCATCGCTATCGTCGGGGTCCGAGTCGGTGTTGTCGATGATGATGTAGTTCTCCGGGCAAGTAGAATCGTCGTCTTCTCCTCCCGGCGCGGGGTCTCCCATGAATACTCCCAGCTTCCTTGTCAGATCATCATTCTTCTCCACTAGTACGACGATTTCCTCCTCATAATCTTTGCGAGTAGCCTTGAGTTCTTCCTCTAGCTCCGTGATCCTTGTCATCGCCTTCTTCAGATCTATCATGCCTGCGCACATCTGGTTCTCTTGGCGACGAATGTGCTGGTTTAACTCCTGGATGAAAGCGGCAATTGATCTATCCTTCCTGGTGCTGATCATCTCCCATTGCTCATCTCGGCGCCCACAAATCTGGTAGATAGTATCCTTGAGATCCTTGTGGTAAACTTCTCCAATGCGTCCCATCGTGATGTGGGCTGCCATACTCTTTCCTAGACTCTAGGATGGTGCATCAAAGGAAAACTCTATGGGCTCAGTGACTGGCGTAAATGTCCTTTCTGGAACTTAAACTTGAATCATCCAGCGCTCCTCTTCTGGTAAAGTGGCGTTGTAACTCCCGGTGAAGCTTGGTATTCCGATGTTCAGGTACCTAGTGACTTCCTTCAAGTGGCGTCCAAAAGGTGTTTCTTCATCCGGTTGGGCAAACTTGTTCCTTGCGTCCTCCATCTTAAAGAGTAGAAAATGGAGAGGAGTCATAAAATGAAAAGAGAGTAGTGATCTAGGGATTTAGCTTAGTGGTCATGTCCTATAGTCAGCGTGTGCTCTGATGCCATCTTGTAGCGACCAGACCTCAAACAGTCTGATCTATGTGCATCAGTGTCATCCCTGGACCGGTAATGCTGACACGCACAGTACTTGAGGATTTATAACAGAGTAGCAATCACACACTTATTACATCGAATGTCTCAAAAGAGAACTTATTACAATAATATGGCTTAAGGCCATCTAATACGATAACAGCGAAAGGCTTGGAAGATAAAGTGAGTCCATCAACTCCAACGGCATAACTGAGTGAAAGACCACGACCTAAGGCTCCTTACTCGTCGTCTGAAAAGTCTGCAACATAATACGTTGCAGCCCGAAACGGGCCAGCACATGGAATATGCTGGCAATGTAACACAAGAGAGTAATGAACGGGATAAAGCTATCCCTATATGCATATATGGCTGGTGGAGGCTGTATGGTTAATATGTTTTGCGGAAAGCCAATTTTTCCCTACTGCAAAGAAATATATTTTATTTAACTACAAAGTTTGTTGAAAAACATTGAGAATTGTAAACCCCATCTCAACCCCAATTAAAAGTAATTAATAACCCAACCAATTTTATATTAAGAGTGATGAGATCAACATGATAATCCAAGAACTAGATACTCAAGATGTCCATAACTGGGGACACAGCTAACCATGATTAGTTTGTACACTCTGCAGAGGTTTGCGCACTTTTCCCCACAAGACTCGATCTCTTCCGTTAGATTTCTCGCACTACATAATGTTTGAGAAAAGGATGACCGAGACACAGTCTTTCCGAAGAGGTCCCCTTAACCGATAGATAGGCCTGTACACCTACAATCCCCTACATCTGCTAGCCCATCATGGAAAGGTTTCCCACAACTTACTCAACTATGCCAGAGCCCGTAATGGCATGTGGCTGCACACGGAAG
Source organism: Triticum aestivum (assembly GCF_018294505.1). Lineage (NCBI taxonomy): Eukaryota > Viridiplantae > Streptophyta > Magnoliopsida > Poales > Poaceae > Triticum > Triticum aestivum. Next base: position 100,956,692 of record NC_057806.1, on the reverse strand, counting down.
TTTCTAGCATGAATAATCTTATGATCCCTTTGAACCTGGGTGGCAGTCCATATGAGAATCACACGGTACCCCGGGATTTCCAAAATACAGGCAATCACTAGGTTCCCCAGGTGCCCCAATCCACCCAGATGTGTATTAAAGTTGCCACCTTAAGTTAACCATTAATTAACAACTCACATCTGTCATGGATATGCTCAAACCCAAACCACGTCTACGAGCATAGCATAGCAATATAAGCAACGTAGAAGTAACTCCCAAAGGTTTGATAATAAACAGGTGAATAGGTACTACCTGAACTACTTCCCAACCCACAATTTATTCAGATCCTAACCATGCAACTAATTGAGGTTTAATCTAATGCAATAAAACTGGGTAGTAAAGATGTATGATCAAAGTGTTACTTGCCTTGCTGATGATCCGTGAAACCTAGAGACTCGTACTAGCATGCTTCGCACTCTGGGTACTCTATCGCAATCAAACAAGCATACAATAAGCAATCAAGCAAGATGCATGGGTAAAACTCAAATAAGAAGATCTAACCAGAATGTTCAACTTAAGAACTCCGGTTTGCAAAAAGAATCAAATCAAGCGAAGCAACAAAACTCAAATTGCGAAAGAAACAAGCTTCGTTTACTAATCTGGACTAAAGTCAAATTTTACAGTAGCAAAAACTTGTTTAAGTTGATTAAACAGAAAGAGGGTTTCAAGACGAAACTCTAGGTGCTTGAATCACCTGATTCTGATAAACGAGCGAAAAGTTAAACTAAAACGAAAATAATCGCGAAAAATCCGAGAAAAAGAAAAAACTGACAAACAGACTAAGGAACGAACGTTCGCTATCTGCGGCTAACGGGCAAAAAGCGTTTGTTAAAACAAACGTACGGACGAACGTCCGCTATATAATTAAACCGGAAAAAACCAATCTAATAAAAACGCATCTAGGTTTTTACCAAAAAACCGAACCGGTCAAAGAAAAACCGGCAGCGGCGCGGCGCGGCGTCGGGTCGGCGGCGGCGAGGAGGTGGTGCGGCGCGGCGGCAGCGGGCGGCATCGGCGATGGCGGCGCGTGGCGCAGGAGGCGGCAGGGGTGGCGGGGCTGGCGCGGCGGCTAGGGTTGGCGGGCGGGCTGGTGGGCTACGGCCTCGGTGGCTTATAAAGCCTCCCCCGGGCGGATACGGCCCAAAGTCGGTTTCCTCTTTGAAAAAAAAATATTCTGCGCAGAAAAATAAAAGAAATACTAAACGGACTCCAAAAATTCTGAAATAAAATATCCCCGTCCTCTAAAAATCTACCGGACAAGGTGAACATTTATTTGGGACTCTAGTGCAATTTTGAAAAACACATATTTTTCCCAATTCAAATAAAATAGCAATAAAACTCCGAGTAAAAATCTTATTTGATTTTAATATTAAATCTCCAATATTTCTTTATTTTGAGGAAGTCATTTTATCCTCTCTCTTTTATTTTTATAAAAGAAATATTCGAAGATAAAATAATTAAAATCAAACGATCCTCTGTTCAAAATTCGAGAAAACTCAAATATGAAAATAACGAAATTCCCAACTCTCTCTGTGGGTCCTTGAGTTGCGTAGAATTTCTAGGATCAAGCCAAAATGCAATAAAATATGATATGCATTGATGATCTAATGTATAACGTTCCAAATTGAAAATTTGGGATGTTACAAATTCCAACTTTCTTCAAAAGCTTTCATCATAGCATCTACGATATGTTTAGTAAAAGCTTTATTTTGTTCATAATCATGGGGTGAATTAATCATGGATTGCAACAAAGAAATACAATCAATCAACGAACAATTATAATGATTAAAGTCTTTGCAATCCAAAAGAGTGGGCACATCACTAGTTAAAGTTTTGACCTCTCCAAACCCACTTTTATCAATTTTCTCAACAAGATTTTCACCCTCCGAATTATCAGGGTGCCTTCTAGCTAAAGTTGACTCTTCTTCGGTCCCTTTATCGTCAATCTTAATTTTACTAAACAAGGAATCAATAGAAGAAACACCAATCATTTTAAGATCTTCATCACTAGAAAACTATTTTTCTAAAAACTCTCTTTTAGCTCTAAGCATAGAGGTTCTTTTCTTACTTTCATCCATAGAAACATATAAAGCTTTAATTGATTCCTCAAACTTGGGTACAAAAATTTTCATCTTGAGATTTTCTACATCATGAGAAATTCTATCAATGCTTCTAGACATCTCATCGATCTTATTCAACTTTTCTTCTATCGTATTATTGAAAACCTTTTGAGAATTGATAAATTATTTAATATTATTCTCAAGATCAGAGGTGTTACTACTATTATAAGAAGGATTACCATAGGAATTACCATAATTATTAGAGGAATTTCCAGGAAAAGGACTAGGATTAAAATTACCTCTATATGCATTGTTATTAAAATTGTTTCATGAGACAAAATGCACATCTACGAAATAACTATTTTGCTCAATCAAAGTAGACAAAGGCACATCATTTAGATCAATAGGAGCATTTTTATTGGCAATCAATTTGATAAGACCATCAACTTTTTCACTCAAGGTACTAATTTCTTCAACCGAATTAATTTTCTTACTAGTAGGTGCTCTTTCGGTATGCCATTGTGAATAATTTGCCATGATATTGTCGAGCAATTTAGTAGCTTCACCCAAAGTAATTTCCATAAAAGTACCACCCGTGGTGGAATCTAAAAGATTTCTAAACAAAATTCAATCCTGCATAAAAAATTTGTACGATCATCCAAAGATTTAAACCATGAGTAGGACAATTTCTTAACATTAATTTCATTCTTTCCCAAGATTGCGCAACTTGTTCATGCTCAAGTTTCTTAAAATTCATGATTTGTGTCCTAAGGGAAATAATTTTCGTGGGCGGAAAATACTTAGTAATAGAAGCATCTTTGCACTTATCCCAAGAATCGATACTATTTCGAGGTAAAGAAGAAAACCATATTTTTGCATGATCTCGCAAAGAAAATGGAAATAATTTCAACTTCAGAATATCATTGTCCACATCTTTTTTCTTTTCCATATCGCATAATTCTATGAATGTGTTTAGATGGGAAGCGGAATCCTCATTAGGAGTACCGGAAAACTGATCTTTCATAACAAGATTCAACAAAGCAGCATTAATATCACAAGATTCCGCACTAGTGGGGGAGAAGAAATCAAAGTGCTAATAAAATCATTATTATTGGTATTGGAAAAATCACACAACTTGGCATTTTGTTGAGTCATCGTGACTACGCAAACAAGATTGCACACAAAAACAGATCTGACAAGAAAACGACGAACGAAAAAAGGGCGAATAAAACGGAAAATTTTTGTGAAGTGGGGGAGATGAAAACGAGAGGCAAATGGCAAATCATGTAAATTGCAAGGAGATGGGATTTGTGATTAGGAACCTGATAGATGTTGATGATGTCTCCCCGGCAACGGCGCCATAAATTCTTTTTGATGTCGCTTGAACTACATCAATATTTCCCCAAAGAGAAAGAGATGATGTAGCACAGTTACGGTAGGTATTTCCCTCAGTGATGAAACTAAGGTTATTGAACCAGTAGGAGAACCAAGCAACACTGTAACACCCCGGATGTAATTTACCTTATATGTATCCCAACTCTTGCCGTTTCCGGCGCTAAGTTATTTTATTTTCCTCGGGTTCGGGTTTTTGTCTCCGTGTGTTGTTGTCGTTGTCATGAATCTCATATCATGTCATCATGTGCATTGCATTTGCATACGTGTTCGTCTCATGCATCCGAGCATTTTCCCCGTTGTCCGTTTTGCATTCCGGCGCTCCTATCTCCTCCGGTGGTCCTTTGTACCTCTTTTTGTGTGTGGTGGTTAAACATTTTCGGATTGGACCGAAACTTGCCAAGCGGCCTTGGTTTACTACCGGTAGACCGCCTGTCAAGTTTCGTACCATTTGGACTTCATTTGATACTCCAATGGTTAACCGAGGGACCGAGAAGGCCTCGTGTGTGTTGCAGCCCAACACCCCTCCAAAGTGGCCCAAAACCCACCTAAACCTCCTCCATCATCTCGGTCGTTTGATCACGATCGTGTGGCCGCAAACCGCACTCCATTTGGAGCCTCCTAGCTCCTCCTATCTATAAAAAGGGATCCTCCCCGAAATTTTTGGATTTTTCCTACCCTAACCCTAGCCCCCTTCTCCCACCGCGCGCCGGACAACGTCCGCCGGTGCCGGACATGTCCGACTTGCAGCCGCCGCCGTCCCGCGCCCAATCGCGAGCCGCCACCTGTCCCGGGGCGGGACCGCTTCGCCGCCGCCACCCGAGGCCCGCCAGGACCGGAGCCGGCCCCCGTGGCCCACTCCCTTCGCCGCCGCGGATCGCGGCCTCTCCCTCACGCCCGAGCCACCGCCCGACCACCGCGCTGCCGCACGCCATTGCCGGCGGCCGCCACGCACCTCGCCAGCCGGAGCCGAGCTCCGTCCCGCGCCGGCCGCACCTCGCCGCCCCACCACGGCAACCTCGCTGCTGACGTCCGCCGCCCTCCGCCGCCTGTCCTCGCCTCGGCTACATCCTTCGGCGAGCTCCGCGACAGCTCCGACGAGAAGCCCCGATGATCCTCGAACAGCGTGCCCCGATCCAGATCCGGTGCTACAGTAACCCTAGGGGTTGACCTCGTTTTTTTCCTAAGTCTGCATATTTTTTTGCTTTGTTCATCACATCGTAACTCCGCATCCGTAGCTCCGATTTGGGCGTGTAGCGTATCAAAATGTTTGCCTCAGAGAGTGCATCATTTCATATCATTGCATCATTTTCATTTGAGCTCACCTTGATGCCCGAAATGCTGTTGGAAGAGGGCTATGTGATATAATTGCCAGATCTATTTCATCAAATAGATATTTGTCATTTTTGTCATGATTAATGTGTGCATGATATGCTCCTGAGCTCTGCATGAGTTTTGTTATATGCCATGCCATCTTTATAGAGGTGCTTACCATGTATTTTTGTGATATGTGTGGTGACTAGCACAAGCTTGCAAAGTAGTGCATTCGTTAATGCTGATTTCAGGGACTTTGAATTTCTCTAAGTCCTTGATCTGATTTTGTCAATATGCCATATGTTCATGTTGTTTCCTAGCGATCCGTGCCTCTTTTGAGGATGATCATTAAGGATGATTTGTTAATATTGTGGTGCTCTATCCATCCATGTCTTCGTTTGCAACTATGGAGCACCCTAGCTTAAGTCAATCGAGCTCTACTTTTTCTATTTCATGAATCCTGGCAGATTGTTAACTTGTTAGCGATTTTGCCGAGGATGTTGCTATTGATCCATGCATGCTATGTTGTTGTTCTTGCCATGTCTAGTTTCTATGATATGTATTCTTGATGGGTGTATGCTTAGTTTGTCATGCCATGCTCTGTAGTGAGTGCATCGAGCTCGTAAACATGCCTACTCGTTAACAGATTTGCATGCTCTAGTTTTTCACTAAGTCTGTAACCTGATTATGTTTTTGCCATGTTCACATGCTTGCAATTGTATTTTCTGATCCCTTTTGGCTCAAGGTCACTAAGGGACTTTTGTTAAGTGCTTTGAGTAGCGTCATTCCATGCCTTTCTTTGACATGTTAAGTTCCTGTAGCATATAGGTTTCATGCTCCAAAGTGTGCTACCTGATGTTAAATTCCAAACTTGTGTTAATTTCACTAAGTCTGAAACCTGTTTATCATTTGCATTTTTGACATGCTTGTTTGAACCTGTTAATGGATGAATTAGCCGTAGCTCAGTGTTCATCTGTCAAGCATCATGAGTGGATCCCTGCCATGTATTTTGTTATCATGTTTGGGTGCTGTAGCATAATTATCTTGATGTATTTAGATGGCTACTTGTTGTTTATCGCAGACCGGTGCCATATTTGTTTTGCTTGCCATTTCCAAACCGTGCATCCGATTCCGGTGATCTTTATATCGTTTTCAACCGAAATCATCTCACCTTTCCAGTGGCACTCTTGGATTTCCAAGTTGATGCCAGGTTCAATCATTCCTTGTCAAATCTTGCATATGCATCACATATCGCATCCCGCATAGCATATCATGTTCGCATCATGTTGTTTGAGCTTTGCACGTGGTTGATTGTGTTCCTTTTGCTTGTTTGTCTTGTTTGGGTAGAGCCGGGAGACGAGTTCGCTAACGAGGAGCCCGTTGAGTTTGCTTACAAGGATCAAGTCAACTCTGACAACTTTGCAGGCAAGATGATCATACCCTCGAAATCACTTCTATCTTTGCTTGCTAGATGCTCGCTCTTTTGCTATGCCTATGCTACGATGCCTACCACTTGCTTATCATGTCTCCCAAATTGCCATGTCAAACCTCTAACCCACCATGTCCTAGCAAACCGTTGATTGGCTATGTTACCGCTTTGCTCAGCCCCTCTTATAGCGTTGCTAGTTGCAGGTGAAGTTTTGAGATCGTTCCTTGTTGGAACATTTGTTTATTGTTGGGATATCACTATTTTATCTTGTTATCTTAATGCACCTATATACTTGGTAAAGGGTGGAAGGCTCGGCCTTTTGCCTACTGTTTTGTTCCACTCTTGCCACACTAGTTTCCGTCATATCGGTATTATGTTCCCGGATTTTGCGTTCCTTACGCGGTTGGGTGATAATGGGAACCCCTTGACAGTTCGCCTTGAATAAAACTCCTCCAGCAATGCCCAACCTTGGTTTTACCATTTGCCACCTAGCCTCTTTTTCCCTTGGGTTTCCGAAGCCCAAGGGTCATTTTATTTAAAAACCCCCGGGCCAGTGCTCTTCTGAGTGTTGGTCCAAACTAGAGCCCCTTGCAGCGCCACCTCGGGGAAACTCGAGGGCTGGTTTTAGTTGTACGGATTGCTTATCCGAGTGTGCCCTGAGAACGAGATATGTGCAGCTCCTATCAGGATTTGTCGGCACATTCGGGCGGTGTTGCTGGACTTGTTTTACCATTGCCGAAGATGTCTTGTAGAACCGGGATGCCGAGTCTGATCGGAATGTCTCGGGAGAAGGAATATCCTTTGTTGACCGTGAGAGCTTGTGATGGGCTAAGTTGGGACTCCCCTGCAGGGATT